>NC_080722.1:2232500-2235000 GCF_019097595.1 Hemibagrus wyckioides | reverse complement strand
ACCTGCCTAATATTGTGTCGGTCCCCTTTTCCTGTTAAAACAGCCCTGACCCGTCGAGGCATGATGGACTCCACTAGATCCCTGAAGGTGTGCTGTGGGATCTGACACCAAGATGTTAGCAGCAGATCCTTTAAGTCTTGTAAGTTCTGAGGTGGGGCCTCCATGGATGGGACTTGTTTCTCCAGAACATCCCACAGATGCTGGATTGGATCTGGGGAATTTAGAGTTCAACACCTCAAACTGGTTCTTGTGGTCATCAAACCATTCCTGATCCATTTCTGCTTTGTGTCACGGTGCATTATCCTGCTGAAAGAGACCACAGCCATCAGGGAATACTGTTTCCATGAAAGGGTGTAGATGGTGTGTAACAATGCTTAGGTAGGTGGTACGTGTCAGAGGAACATCCACATGGATGCAGGACCCAAGGTTTCCCAGCAGAACATTGACCAAAGCAGGACATTCCCTCCGCCACCTCACCTTCTTCCCATAGTGCATCCTGGTGCCACGTGTTCCCCAGGTAAGAGACGCTCACGGACATCCACGTGATGTAAAAGAAAACGTGAACAGACCAGGCCACCTTCTTCCACTGTTCCGGGGTCCAGTTCTGATGCCCACATGCTCATTGTTGGTGCTTTTAGCGGTGCACAGGGGTCAGCATGGGCACTCTGACTGGTCTGCAGCTATGTGGCTTTATACGCAGCAAACTGTCCTGCACTGTGTATTCTGACCCCTTTCTATCAGAACCAGCATTAACTTCTTCAGCAGTTTGATCAACAGTAGCTCGTCTGTTGGATCGGATCACACGGGCCAGCCTTCGCTCCCCACGTCCATCAATGAGCCTTGACCGCCCATGACCCTGTCTCCGGTTCACCACTGTTCCTTCCTTGGAGCACTTTTGATAGATCCTGACCACTGCAGACCGGGAACACCCCACAAGAGCTGCAGTTTGATATTCCTATGCTTGTGAAGACATCACACGCACACACACTGTTCTACTAACCAGAATGAGAAAGAAACTATTTATAATCTGCTATTTTAACACTACTGTGTGTGTGTGTGTGTGTGAGAGAGAGAGAGAGAGAGAGAGAGAGAGAGAGTATTTAAACCTTACAATTTATCATGTTTATGTCTTTTTGTTGCAAAAAACATCCTTTGAAGTGGAATAAAGTACTGAATAATTGATGTCTGTGGAACTTCTGATCATCTGATTATTATTGTTATTATTATTAATATTATTATTATTATTATTATTATTATTATTATTATTATTATTATTTTTATTATGTGTGGAATTTCTCATTTCTCAGCGACTAAATGAAACTAAACTCCTAAATCGATACTTTATTAAGAAAATAAATTGAGATTCATTTCCATATCAGTGTCTTTATGAGCCGAAGAAGTGAAATGGATTTCCTGTTTTTCTCTAAGTAACTTTATTGGGGCAGGTAATGAAACGGGGGGATGGGAGACAGGGGATGGGGGTGGGGATGGGGGTTAGTGGGAGGGGTTATGTAAATGTCTGTCATGTTGAATATTTCTGTGTGATTCTGTTCTCTGTGTAAAACTCATTTATTACTGAAATTCCTGAAACATTTTTATCCGTTTCTAGTTCAGTTCAGGTTGTGAAACATCTCCAGAAGCAGTTTCCGGTTCTCTGTTCCGTTCTAGCAGCTACAAACACTGCTTCCCTCACCAGTCTCTCTTTACTCTCTCTCTAAAATAAAAATAAGACAAAATAAACCCCTGCAGATAGTCGTCTTTTGTTAGAAGTCTAAAGTTCCAGCTTCACCTCTGACTGTAACACTGGAGACTCCTTCCACACATCACACACACACACACACACATCACACACACACACACACACACACACACATCACACACACACACACATCACACACACACACACACACACACACACATCACACACACACACACACACACATCACACACACACACACACACATCACACACACACACACACACATCACACACACACACACACACATCACACACACACACATCACACACACACACACACACATCACACACACACACACACACATCACACACACACACACAAACACACACACACATCACACACACACACACACTCACACACACACACACACACACACATGCACACATACACATACACACATCACACACACACACATCACACACACACACACACACACACACACACACACACACATCACACACACACACACACACACATCACACACACACATCACACACACACACATCACACACACACACACACACATCACACACACACACACACACACACACACATCACACACACACACACACACACACACACACATCACACACACACACACACATCACACACACACACACACACATCACACACACACACACACACACACACACACACACACATCACACACACACACACACATCACACACACACACATCACACACACATCACACACACACACACACACATCACACACACACA
>NC_080722.1:2217500-2230000 GCF_019097595.1 Hemibagrus wyckioides | reverse complement strand
TATTATTATCTGTTATCACTTTTATTTTCATTTTAATTATTATTTTTATTTTTACTATTATTATTTCTCTTATTATTTTATTATTACTACTATTATTATTATCATTTTTATGATTGCTATTATTATTATTACTATTATTATTACTTTTATTATCATTTTAATTATCATTTTTATTTTTGCTATTATTATTATTATTATTATTATTATTATTATTATTATTATTATTATTAGTGTGTTAAATATAAATATCAGTAGCAAGTCTCTCTTGGCTCTTTGTCCTTGTTCCTCTTTCTCTGATTTGCACCTGTTGGACCTCATGAGCTTATTCACTTCATCTGATTCCCATTTAGATGAGATCCTCCTGAAAGCTTGTAGGAGTGTGTGTGTGTGTGTGTGTTAAACTGCTTCATTCAGGCTCCTGTTTGCACTCTCGCGCTGCACAAAACAAATCATTACCATTTGAAAAGCAACGAGGAATTAATTTGGCGACCGCCCGTGGCATATTAGGGGCCACAGGAGGCGTGTGTGTGTTCTGATATCTTGATGGAGACCAAAAGTCCCCACAAGTGTAGGAATATCGGATGAATTGAAATTTGTAAGGAAGAACAAGAACTGCAGCTTTTATTTAAAAGGCTATGGCGTGTGTGTGTGTGTGTGTGTGATGTGTGTGTGTGTGTGTGTGTGTGTGTGTAGGATATCACTCCTTGGAAAGTGTAGCTATAGTAACCATTCTGCTCTCCATCATTTCAGGGCTTTAAAGAGGGCGTCATTAATTTTGCAGCTTGTCCACGGACCGCCGCACGAGCCGAGTGAAAAGGAGTGTGAGAAAGAGAGAGAGAGAGAGAGAGAGAGAGAGAGAGAATAAAGGATTAAGGGATTAGGGTTTTTTTTCTCCTCCCCTTGTCCTCTGGCCACTCGACTCGCTAAGCTAACACACACCATGGCCAGGCTTAATGAGTGTAATTGCTGGCTTTGATGAAAACAGTATTATCCAGATCACACTTTAATCGCACAAACACACTGTCCCACCTCCTGCCCCTCCCCTCTCCTAATCCCTCCCCTCCCCTCCACCCCTCTCCTTCCCCCTCTCAGAGTTCACACTTGGCCACCGAGCCCCTGATTACGCCGAGAACAAGTGTGTGTTAGTTAAAGAGATCTGACTCCAGTCCTGTTCTTCTGCGTTAATAATAAATCCACCAACACTTCAAACACTGCACCTCTGTTTATTCTTTACTTTATATGTACTGGTCATCTTCGGTCAGTGTTTTGGAAATGCTCATTCTGAACATTTTTTAAACAGGAAATCCTTCACACTGGGCTTTTCAACAGTAAACAAACCCGCTGTTCAGTTTATCAGAACCCGAACGTCAGGCGTGACAGAGCGACACATTACAGCTGTGAGTTATAGCGGGTGATTTGTGACCTTTGACCTTTCATCGATCCAGCCTCCACGGGTGAGCGTGTGCGGCGCGGCCTGTGCAGCCGCTCGGCAGAGCTAGTTAGCGGTGTAGCCCTGAGCTATTGATTAGAGATGATGTGCTGATGATGGCTGTGCTAAACCTCCATCCATTACACCCACAGCACTGAAGGCCAAGGGCTCAGAGTTCAACACCAAACACCAGCCACATGGACATCTGCTCACTCAGGGCTTTTACTGAGCAGGAGGAAGTTCTCTACTGAGTTTACAATTGTGTTTGTTGAGATGTTGGGGATTGATGGAGAAGCTAGAGAGAGAGCACTGGGGTTTGATAGAGAAGCTGGAGAGAGTGATGGAGAACCTGGAGAGAGTGATGGAGATGCTGGGAAGCACGTTAGGGTTTGATGGAGAAGCTGGAGAGTATGATGAAGCTGGAGAGAGTGTTGGGGTATTATGGAGAAGCTGGAGAGAGTGTTGGGGTTTGATGGAGATGCTAGAGAGGATGATGGAGATGCTGGCGAGAGTGATGGAGATGCTGGAGAGAGAGTGATGGAGATGCTGGAGAGAGAGTGTTGGAGATGCTGGAGAGAGTGATGGAGATGCTGGAGAAAGTGATAGAAATGCTGGAGAGAGTGATGGAGGAGCTGGAGAGAGAGTGATGGGGTTTGATGGAGATGCTGGAGAGAGTGTTGGAGATGCTGGAGAGAGTGATGGAGATGCTGGAGAGAGAGTGATGGAGATGCTGGAGAGAGAGTGTTGGAGATGTTGGAGAGAGTGATGGAGATGCTGGAGAGAGTGATAGAAATTCTGGAGAGAGTGATGGAGGAGCTGGAGAGAGAATAATGGGGTTTAATGGAGAAGCTTTTTTTAACTGGATACAAAACACTGGATTATTGTTACAGATCTTTAAAAACAGGTTTAAAACCACACCAAGAGAAATCCACCACTGAGAAATCAATCCATTGAACTGCATGTGAGTCAAATTTACTGTTTTCCACAATAATCTCTCTCTCTTTCTCTCTCTCTCTTTCTTCCTCTCTCTCTCTCTCTCTCTCTCTCTCTTTCTCTCTTCCTTTCTCTCTCTCTCTCTCTCTCTCTCTCTCTCTCTCTTTCTTCCTCTCTCTCTCTCTCTCTCTCTCTCTCTCTCTCTCTCTCTCCCTCTCTCTCGCTCAGCTACACAAATCAATATCACTCGAGCGAGAGAGAGAGAGAAACTGCTCTGTGGTTTCTGATGCATTGCTCTTTGATTCTCAATTATATCTTATGACTTCATTTGTCTTCTGCTGCTAAACACAGTCGTGTTCAGTTTGCTTCAACTTATAGACAGCCTATAGCCTCCTGATTAGCATGTCGACATGTCATCATCATCATCATCATTATCATCATCATCACATGATCGCCTCAGTAGGCAGGGCTTCAGTAACACCAGCTGCATAAACATCAAATGGTGATGGTGAATGTTGGTGTGTGTGATGGTGAATATCGGTGTTTAATGGTGAATACTGAAGTGTGATGGTTTATGTTGGTGTGTGTGATGGTGAATGTTGGTGTTTAATGGTGAATATTGGCATGTTTGATGGTGAATGTTGGTGTGTGTGATGGTGAATGTTGGTGTGTGTGATGGTGAATGTTGGTGTTTAATGGTGAATATTGGCATGTTTGATGGTGAATGTTGGTGTGTGTGATGGTGAATGTTGGTGTGTGTGATGGTGAATATTGGCATGTTTGATGGTGAATGTTGGTGTGTGTGATGGTGAATGTTGGTGTGTGTGATGGTGAATGTTGGTGTTTGATGGTGAATGTTGGTGTGTGTGATGGTGAATGTTGGTGTTTAATGGTGAATATTGAAGTGTGATGGTTTATGTTGGTGTGTGTGATGGTAAATGTTGGTGTGTGTGATGGTGAATGTTGGTGTTTGATGGTGAATGTTGCTGTGTGTGATGGTGAATGTTGGTGTTTAATGGTGAATATTGAAGTGTGATGGTTTATGTTGGTGTGTGTGATGGTGAATGTTGATGTATGTGATGGTGAATGTTGGTGTTTGATGGTGAATGTTGGTGTGTGTGATGGTGAATGTTGGTCTTTGATGGTGCATGTTGGTGTGTGTGATGGTGAATGTTGGTGTTTAATGGTGAATATTGGCATGTTTGATGGTGAATGTTGGTGTGTGTGATGGTGAATGTTGGTGTGTGTGTGATGGTGAATGTTGGTGTTTGATGGTGAATGTTGGTGTGTGTGATGGTGAATGTTGGTGTTTGATGGTGAATGTTGGTGTGTGTGATGGTGAATGTTGGTCTTTGATGGTGAATGTTGGTGTGTGTGATGGTGAATGTTGGTGTTTAATGGTGAATATTGGCATGTTTGATGGTGAATGTTGGTGTGTGTGATGGTGAATGTTGGTGTTTGATGGTGAATGTTGGTGTGTGTGATGGTGAATGTTGGTGTTTAATGGTGAATATTGAAGTGTGATGGTTTATGTTGATGTGTGTGATGGTGAATATTGGTGTTTAATGGTGAATATTGGCATGTTTGATGGTGAATGTTGGTGTGTGTGATGGTGAATGTTGGTCTTTGATGGTGCATGTTGGTGTGTGTGATGGTGAATGTTGGTGTTTAATGGTGAATATTGGCATGTTTGATGGTGAATGTTGGTGTGTGTGATGGTGAATGTTGGTCTTTGATGGTGCATGTTGGTGTGTGTGATGGTGAATGTTGGTGTTTAATGGTGAATATTGAAGTGTGATGGTTTATGTTGGTGTGTGTGATGGTGAATGTTGGTGTATGTGATGGTGAATGTTGGTGTTTGATGGTGAATGTTGGTGTGTGTGATGGTGAATGTTGGTCTTTGATGGTGCATGTTGGTGTGTGTGATGGTGAATGTTGGTGTTTAATGGTGAATATTGAAGTGTGATGGTTTATGTTGGTGTGTGTGATGGTGAATGTTGGTGTGTGTGATGGTGAATGTTGGTGTATGTGATGGTGAATGTTGGTGTTTAACGGTGAATATTGAAGTGTGATGGTTTATGTTGGTGTCTTTGATGGTGAATGTTGGTCTTTGATGGTGAATGTTGGTGTGTGTGATGGTGAATGTTGGTGTGTGTGTGTGATGATGAATGTTGGTGTGTGTGTGTGATGGCGAATGTTGGTGTGTGTGATGGTGAATGTTGGTGTTTAATGGTGAATATTGAAGTGTGATGGTTTATGTTGGTGTCTTTGATGGTGCATGTTGGTGTGTGTGATGGTGAATGTTGGTCTTTGATGGTGAATGTTGGTGTGTGTGATGGTGAATGTTGGTGTGTGTGTGTGTGTGATGATGAATGTTGGTGTGTGTGTGTGATGGTGAATGTTGGTGTGTGTGATGGTGAATGTTGGTCTTTGGTGGTGAATGTTGGTGTCTGTGATGGTGAATGTTGGCGTGTGTGATGGTAAATGTTGGAGTTTAATGGTGAATACTGAAGTGTGATGGTTTATGTTGGTGTGTGTGATGGTGAATATTGGTGTGTGTGTTAAGGTTGAATGTTGATGTATGTGATGGTGAATGTTGATGTATGTGATGGTGAATGTAGGTCTTTGATGGTGAATGTTGGTGTGTGTGATGGTGGATGTTGGTCTTTGATGGTGCATGTTGGTGTGTGTGTGTGATGGTGAATGTTGGTGTGTGTGATGGTGAATCTTGGTGTGTGTGATGGTGAATGTTGGTGTGTGTGTGATGGTGAATGTTGGTGTGTGTGATGGTGAATGTTGGTGTGTGTGATGAATGTTGGTGTGTGTGATGGTGAATGTTGGTCTTTGATGGTGCATGTTGGTGTGTGTGTGTGTGATGGTGAATGTTGGTGTGTGTGATGGTGAATGTTGGTCTTTGATGGTGCATGTTGGTGTGTGTGTGTGTGATGGTGAATGTTGGTGTGTGTGATGGTGAATGTTGGTGTGTGTGATGGTGAATGTTGGTCTTTGATGGTGCATGTTGGTGTGTGTGTGTGTGATGGTGAATGTTGGTGTGTGTGATGGTGAATGTTGGTGTGTGTGATGGTGAATGTTGGTGTGTGTGTGTGTGTGTGTGATGGTGAATGTTGGTGTGTGTGATGGTGAATGTTGGTGTGTGTGATGGTGAATGTTGGTGTGTGTGATGGTGAATGTTGGTGTGTATGATGGTGAATGTTGGTGTGTGTGATGGCGAATGTTGGTGTCTGTGATGGTGAATGTTGGTGTGTGTGATGGTGAATGTTGGTGTTTAATGGTGAATGTTGGTGTTTAATGGTGAATGTTGGTGTGTGTGATGGTGAATGTTGGTGTTTAATGGTGAATGTTGGTCTTTGATGGTGAATGTTGGTGTGTGTGTGATGGTGAATGTTGGTGTTTAATGGTGAATGTTGGTCTTTGATGGTGAATGTTGGTGTGTGTGATGGTGAATGTTGGTATTTAATGGTGAATGTCAGTGTATGTAATGGTGAATGTTGGTGTGTGTGTGATGGTGAATGTTGGTGTTTAATGGTGAATGTTGGTGTGGGTGTGTGTGATGGTGAATGTCAGTGTATGTGATGGTGAATGTCGGTGTGTGTGTGATGGTGAATGTTGGTGTGTGTGTGATGGTGAATGTTGATGTGTGTGTGATGGTGAATGTTGGTGTTTAATGGTGAATGTTGGTGTGGGTGTGTGTGATGGTGAATGGTGGTTTGTGTGTGATGCTGAATGTTGGTGTGTGTGATCGTGAATGTTGGTGTGTTATGGTGTATTCTGATGAATGTGTTAAAAGCTCTATAACACAGGGTCTGGTGTCGTATGTGTGCTGAAGGTTATAATGCAAAGCACAGGCCAATACGTACAAACGTCAATACCGAGCTGATCTGTAGAGGATTTATGACCTATAAGAGCTCATAAAACAGAGTAGCAGCTATGAAGCAAGCAGCAGAAGTGCTTTTCCACTGGGCCATGAAATGAGGCTGGACTGGTGGTGGCTTCAGATATAATAATTCTTCAATAAGAGATAAATCTATAGCTGTGCATTTCACTGGTCAAGATGTGTTTCTTACGTTCTGCTGTTTGTTAGTGTTTTAGTTTTCTGAGCCATTTAAATCATAAACGGATGAGTTAATCAGGCGTCAACAAATAAAAACAAAAACGCCCATTTATTTGTTCATTATTATTTATTTGATTACAAATTGTGTTGTTTATTTACCCAGACAATGATTCTGATTAATATTATTATTTATTGTTGTCGTATTATTTTAAGGATAATAATCGTAATAATACTAATAATAATAAGAAGAAAAAGAATAAGTGTTTGTTACTTATTTCTACAATTAAAATTTGATTATTAAAAAATGAAGTAGATAAGATAACAAAAGGTATATTCAAAAATATGAATGAAAAATAAATTGAATTAAATATTCCATATATTCCAAATGTATTCAAAAATGTAAATTAAATATATAAAATAATGAAAAATGAATTAAATAAAATATTCTATATGTACAAAATGTATGCAGAATTTATTCAAAGTACAAAAAAGCAATAAATAAGCATAAAAAATAATGTGATTTGAAAATATGATATGATATGAAAATATGATTTTAGTAAAGCTAGGGAAAAGTTCGATTAAGTAATTTAAATAAACAAATAAATAAATAAATAAAACAATTAAATCGCTTATATTCATAAAAGATGAGATTATATCCTGAAATCCTACCTCTTGTGTTTTCCTGCGCAATAATGAACCAGCAGGTGGCGCTACTGCGCATGCTCAGTGTATCTCTCACGCTGAACGGCCAAATGGCGAAAATACAAAGTGTATTAAATCTATAACCGTGTAAAATATAAATATTTAATTAACCCCCGAGGAAGACTGTGGCTTTGTTGATTAATTAGGAAAATATATTTAAAGACCCAGTAGATTTCTCACCTCATTTCCATTCATAAATGACTAAATGTAACCTCGTGCTGCGGAGATGGCTCTTTATCTGCCAGTGTGTATGTTTAATATCTGCTTAAATGTGCTGTATATTAAACTGATAAAGGCTAGAGATGGGCTTCTCTGTCTCTGGTGTATCCAAACAAAAGCAAACAAGAATAAACACCAAATTAAATCAGATAAAAAAGAAATCAGAATATTTCTCTAGATTAGCATGCGTGATCGTGAATTTGTTTATTTATTCATTCATTCCTTCATTTTATTTTTTTATTTTTTTATTTTTATTTTTTTGGCCAAATTAACAGGTTTCAAAATGATTCGGATCATCTTTGACCTTTTTTTGAGCAAAAACATCTAAAACATTATCTTTATTGAATCATTCACTCGGCATCATCTTTAAGAACCTCATTCACCATGTCCGACTTCTAAACTTCTTTTTTATTATTATTAAAATGCAAGAAAATACATTTGAATGGGAAAGAATAAAACACTTTAAACGTGAAGTCTCTGCGCTGGAACCTGGAGCAGGGAGAAATAAAAGAAAGGCGAAGAAATAAATCAAAGAAATTGTAGCTTGGTTATTAATAATACATTTTATTGGCGTGTTAATGAGGGCGTTATAACGGCGGTCACGTGGTGTTTTGTAGCCCAGGGTGGCATCGTGTCTGTTTAGGATGTAGTCTAATTGCTGCTGACTAATTTGTAGTACAAGACCACTAACACACACACACACACACGCACACACACACACGCAGGGCGGAGCATCACATACACACGTCTCTCCTCCCTCCCTCTCTCTCTCTCTCTCTCTCTCTCTCTCAGCCATGTTATTTCTCCTTAAATCCCATTTGCCATTGTGCGCAGAGCTCAGTGTCCGCATTTAACTTGGATGACATTTTGATTTCATCATTATCCTCCAGACGCGTCCATTCATCATCTATCTATCTATCTATCTATCTATCTATCTATCTATCTATCTATCTATCTATCTATCTAGGATCTATTTCGAGGTGTTTTTTGCGTGCGTGAGGAATCTTAAGAAGCTTCTTAAAAGCTTGCTAAATATAAAAATACATAAATATTTGAATCTCGAGACGTTTCCGGTGGAGAGGACTGTGGTGTTTTTATGGTGATCCAATGGCCGAAACAACGCCGGAGACTCGCCCGTTTAAAGACTCTCCGTTCTCCATCAAAAACCTGCTGAACTGCGAGAGCAAGCCCACTCTGATCAAACCCAAAGCCATCATGACCTCCACCAAGGGACTGCTGGAGCACGGCTTCTCCCTGTCCCGAGTCGGGGACTTGACTTTTCCGCGGTTTGACTTGCCCGTGCAGAGGTTTGGATTAGCGGCTCACTGGTGGTACCCGTACGGACACTTACACAGAACTACAGGTGAGATTCTCAACACACACACACACACACTCTCTCTCTCTCTCTCTCTCTCTTTCCTTCCTTCCTTCCTTCCTTGTATCCACAAATATATGAAATGTTGTCCTGGCACGTGCTGTACCTTTAATCATCCTATTTATATAGAATCAAATTTTTTTTTACACTTTCTCAGAAAAAAAGAGTCATAACTAGTCAAATCTTTTCCTGGTCTTCTAAGCGCGTGCGTATTTTACCTGGACAAGTATACAAGTAGCTCTAAGTTATATTCCATAAAGCTACAAACATATATATATATATATATATATAATTCTGTCTCTTTGTATCATTAGAAAATAATTTAAGGCACAAAATCTTGAGAAGCAGCACTGATGTATTAAAGCGCTTGATATTAAAAGCTACTCTTTTTACATTGTAAGGGTGCTACATGCACGTGCCCAGGTGAATATTATATACAAAAGATAAAGGTACTTTCTTAGTCACGAGGGAAAGTACAGTTTAGTGCCTTGAAAGTCTAAATATTCTATGCAGACCTCAGAAAAACAAAAAAAACGGTACATTTTCATGTCGTTCAGAGAAAAATCCTTACCTATTGTATCTATATCCTTATCATCCACCGTTCACCTGGAAATGTCTATAAAGTGCTTTAAAAAAGATTTATTTTCATTATTTTACAGCGCAAAAGGTTTAGTTTTTAGCATCCAGCGGTTTAGTTTAGTATAAGAGCCGAGTCTTAGGTGTTGAATTCACTCTAAATTCATATTATGTAGTAATAAATTATTATTTCTTTAAAATAAATAAATAAATAAATAAATAGAGTATTTGTACATGGAAATTTATTTTTGAGAGATTCCAGTAACTCTGCAAAATCACGTGATCATAAATCTAAACATTTTAAGATATAACGTAGCCTCTATTACCGCGGTTGAATCAAGTTATTTTAATATAATAATTAATTAAAAATAATTAATTAAATAAATAAATAAATAAATAAATAAATAAATAAATAATAATAAAACCGTAAATACTTTACATGATCTCTACCACGTGCCTTTTATTTTTGCACGCGCAGATTGTCTTTGTCTCTGCAGTTTTCACACAAAAATATCGCGGTTGGATTAATTCGGTGATTAATTTAATTTCGCCTATAATAAATGATGCGCTAATTTATTGTCGGCCTTGTCAGAGATAACCAGGCGATATTAAACAGTCAGGACAAGACGTTAACACACACACACACACGCACACTCACGCGCGCCCGCGCATGCCGCCATAATTAACGGGGTTTGATTTGTTTTCTGTGGCTCGTCGTCATTTTTCGGAGATTTTCGTCACTACCTTTGTTCATTATGTCGCGCAGAGACGCTTTATGAGGTATAGCTTATGAGGTTTCATAAATATTTTTTCTTGTGTTGTGTTTTAATTCGTCCTAAAACAAATCAGTGATGGGTTTTTAAAAAAATATATGAAGTCAAATAAAAGTAGTTCAATTAACTAATTAATTAATTAATTACATTTTATTTTAGGAAATTTCGGTTTAGATGAATTCAGCGCTTCTCTGTTCATCTTACGATCAACATACACCACTCTTTTTTTCTTAAAATTAAACAACTAAATATATTATTTGATATATTTTTGAACAATAAATATATTTAAGATGTCTAATCCGTTATATTAGTGGGTATTAAATGCGATCAGGTTTAAGTGTGCTCACTGTAAGTGGACTATTTTTACAAATTAAATTCCACACAAAAAAATAAAATAAAAAACAACACTTCGATGGCGGCTGCATTGCAGTATGAGAAAAAGTATTTTCTTTAAATTCCTTTAGATTATTTCATTCCTTTAGATCGCTTATTGTTGAAGATTTCAAAAGATCCTGTATATAAAATTGCCTTTATTTTTTCCTGATCAGACATTAATCACAAAATCAAACACGTTTCCTGACTGAAATGAGAGAATTCAACTTTACTGCACTAGACGGAAACTTCTCCGTTTTCTCAATAATTTTTTTAAAACAAAGGTATGATTTTTTAAGGAACATTTCATGGAGCAGAACATCACTGACATATCCTACTGGACAATCTGTAGTCCGCAGTCAGAGTTAAAGATACAGACTGACCCTCACCCTGATGCTGGTTCAGCAGCACAGAAAGCGAGTTTGGTGGGTTTTTTTTATTTTGTAATTTATTTATTAAAACCCGTGAGAATGCAGAGTTCGGTTCGGTTCCTGTTTTTCTGAGTGTCGGGTTTTTCTCCAGGATCAGACTGGAGAAAGCTTCATGCTGTTTATTAGAGGAATAATTCATGGTTCAGGAACTTTCAGGGAAAAAAAGTTCCTGCTTTTCTGAAAGTACCTGTTAATAAAAATGCGTTGACGCGTGCCAAAGTGTGTGTGTGTGTGTGTTTAATAACATATTAATATGTGTGTGTTGTTACAGTGTCAGAGAGGCCGGCGGTCAGAGACTCATCCCCGGCGTCCGGTACAGACAGAGACTCACCGGAGCCGCGGCTCGCGTTAGAACCGGACGCCAAAGAGGACGAGGAAAGCAAAAGCGTGGATGAGATCCTGCTGGAGGAGAGCGACACGGACGAGCCGAAGAGGGACGACGCGCCGGAAGCGGCGAGCGCGGCGGCGGAGAGCTCGGACAAGCGGCCGCCGTGCCGGAAGAAGAAGACGCGCACGGTGTTCTCGCGCAGCCAGGTGTTCCAGCTCGAGTCCACCTTCGACGCCAAGCGCTACCTGAGCAGCGCCGAGCGCGCGTGCCTGGCCTCCAGCCTGCAGCTCACCGAGACTCAGGTGAAAATCTGGTTCCAGAACCGGCGCAATAAATGGAAGCGGCAGCTGGCGGCGGAGCTCGAGGCGGCCAGTCTGAGTCACACCGCCGCGCGCCGCATGGTCCCGGTGCCGGTGCTCTACCGCGAGGGCTCGGCCAGCGACACCAGCAGCGCCGCGTCCAGCCACGCCACAGCCGGCCAGCCTCTCCTCACTTTCCCACATCCGGTCTATTACCCACATCCGGTGGTCGCCGCCGTGCCGCTGCTCAGACCCGTATGAACTCCGCGCGCGCGTGCGCGCACACACACACACACACACCACTCTTAACACACTGCCTACATCCATGAACGATTTATAACGCGTCGTCATAGATAGTCATTTCTTAAAAACAGAAATGAATAAATAAATAAAATAAATAAAGGACGAAAAAAAACAATTGCCTGTATTGCTGAAAAAATCAGCTCTGCAGGGGCTGTTATTATTATTATTATTATTATTATTATTATTATTATTATTGTAGAATTGCCCATATCAAACAGGTGATGGATGCATTTCATTTCATATTTTTTCCTTTTTTACAAAAAAGTATATATATACATGTTTCTTATTAAAATTTGCCACATAACACACACACACACACACACACACACACAGTCAGTGTGCGGACAATCTCTGATGAACACCACCTGTCTTACACTTTTATACCAATGACTTCATCAAAACATCCTCATTTATTTTAGTCTTTTTACTTTTCTTTCTTTTTTTGAAGCCCGGTGTTCAGTGTATATATTTATATAAATATCTATATAAATATAAAGGGTGTTGTAAATATACATAACTCATGCTGGTGAGAAATGCAATGTTGTGAATATGGAAGAGATTTTGATATTGTATTGCTGTAATAAAACATCAAACTGGTTGAAAGAATTATTTTTTCCTGCATGTGTCAAATTATTCCGAGAATTATTTTTACAAACATGAGGCGGAAATCATTTAAAATGTGTCTGTT
>NC_080722.1:2205000-2212500 GCF_019097595.1 Hemibagrus wyckioides | reverse complement strand
CTGTGTGCTCTCACCGGACACTGCTGTTGTCTTCAAAAGCTTTATTTTTCTTCATAATGCCCCAGTACATGTTTAACACGAGATCGTATACTCTACATACACTTCTGTAGGTTACAGATACACTCTAAATGCACAGGTCAAGGGGCTGAAATTTCACCTAGCGCCCCCTGATGGTATTGCACGTGCAATGTATTTATAAATAATTATCATTAGCCTAACGTTTTTTTCCCCATATCATGTGTTCTAGATGCCCCAGTAAACAAACCCTCATCAGATGGGAACGAGCGCACGCTGCAGAACTGCCCCAAGAGTAATAAAGATGACCACAGATCCCCGAGTCCATGCAGTGAGAAGCGCACTGACAGCAGTGGTGAGGAGAAATCCAGCAGCGGAGACATGACGAAGAAGAAGACGCGCACGGTGTTCTCGCGCAGCCAGGTGTTCCAGCTGGAGTCAGCGTTCGATGCTAAGCGCTACCTGAGCAGCGCAGAGAGGGCGTGTCTGGCCTCCAGCCTGCACCTGAGCGAGACGCAGGTCAAGACCTGGTTTCAGAACCGGAGGAACAAGTGGAAACGGCAGCTGGCGGCCGAGCTGGAGGCCGCGCACATGGCTCACGCGGCTCCCTCGGCGGCTCGGACTCTGGTCGGGATGCCGCTGGCCGGATTTGGCGTTCCCATGCCAAGATCTGCTGCTTTTCCGATGTATTATCCCGGAAGTAATGTTCCGGCATTTCCTCTGTACAGTCTTTACAGTAACATTGACTGCTGAAGTGGACGTGCTGATGGATGAAGAGGGTGTGTCTGCAGACAGAAACCAGTGGGCGTGTCCACGAGAGGGATCGATGGATCGATCTTTGATTAGGACAAATGGGTGTGTCTTTGAGTGGGTTTGGGTTTAAGTCGGATATGTTAAATGGGAGTCAAATGGGAGTGTCTGTGTGGGACAGATGGTAGTGTCTTAGAATGGGGGTGTGTCTTTATGCCCATGTATGAACTCATAGAAACACCCTCTCAAAACACATTCTCTCAGGTCAGGAGATCAGCTCATGTTAGCAAGTTAGCAAACAAAATAGCTATATATATGCCTGGTAGTGATTACTGTAATATATTTACCTAAAGACACAC
Source organism: Hemibagrus wyckioides (assembly GCF_019097595.1). Lineage (NCBI taxonomy): Eukaryota > Metazoa > Chordata > Actinopteri > Siluriformes > Bagridae > Hemibagrus > Hemibagrus wyckioides. Next base: position 2,211,376 of record NC_080722.1, on the reverse strand, counting down.
CCACACTCTCACCTACAGTCTTAAAGACTGCCCGCTTAAAGCTGCCCTCAATTCCATATATGGGCTCAAAGACAATCCTACATTCCCAGTTATGCTCTTAAAGACCCACCCACTAAATTTTACCTTCATTTTCATTGTTATTCTGAAAGACACACCCACATTCACACCTACAGTCTTAAAGACTGCCCACTCAGAGCTGCTCCCAATTGCATACGTGGCCTCAAAGAAAATCCTACATTCCCACTTATGGTCTTAAAGACCCGCCCACTCCGAGCTAGGTGCAAGGTGTAAAGACACACCTACATTCTTTTCTACAGTCTAAAAAAGACACGCCCACTACATGGACTCAGTGACACACCTTTTCTGCAGACAGACCTTATGAGCCATGGTTGCCAGGCAACCATGATAAATCTTATTAAAAAAAAGACTATCAGCTGTACTTATAAAAAATTATCGCATCTTTAACTATGTTCTTAATAATGGCTCTTTTCTGTCTCTGTATTCAATTCCTAAAAAGTTTATAAAGAGACATCTCACGCTCCACCACCGCTCCACGGGACGATCTGTTTCCATGGAAACGAACAGCATCAGTCCGACGAGATGAGGGTGATGTGACTGATATTGTAAAAATGAAGCCAAAGGAAAATGTTCATACTCTAGCCCTGCCCCTAAAGCTAAGCTTTACCTTTGTAAATAGCGAATAGTTGTTTAGTTGTGTTCCTTTTATCAGACTCATTATAATAACAATTAAAAATAATTCCTGCAGTAGTTTAGCCAGGATGGAGTCAGGAAAATATACACACAAACTGTCTGGGTTTAAGAGCAGAGTTTCTACACAGGTCAAGCTAGCATATCTACAGACAGCTAGACTGCTTTAGCTTAGCTAATGTTAGCCTAGTTAGAACTCAAAAGTTCAAGTAAATGATGCCTCTTTAAGCTTATATACTCACAGAAAAATGGTGGAAATGAATCTGAGCGTGACGTCAGCACCGCATTCTCTCTCTCCAGGACGAAAAGGATGAACTGTATAAAGCAAAATAGCTTCTGTATTACTAGCATCAATACATTTCACCTCCTTTTATGCATTTTTTTGTTCTCTGCTCAAACCTCAGCTGTGTCTCCGATCACACTCGTAGTGCTGTAAAGACTTCTCTTTCTGTTTTTATGTGCTTTTTTATTCTTCACTGCTTTAAAGTGTTTCTACTGACCAGATTAGCCCTTACTACGTTAGCACTTCCAGATTCTGTGTGATTTGAGACACAGCTCATCACTCTTCGATCTATTTTATTTTTAAAACATGCCACTTCCTTATATTATTATTATTATTATTATTATTATTATTATTATTATCATCATCATCATTACTTATTATATATAGCAAGGAAAACATAGCTTTAAATGCTTCTTTGTATTTGTTTCATTACTAAACTGTAAATAAATCTACTTTAAGAAAGAAATCTGGATTCTCTCTCTGTGTGTGTGTGTGTGTGTGTGTGTGTGTATTCTTAGAAATAATAATATAAGAAGTAAAATAAATAAAGTGTGTCCACAAGGTCAACATTTCACATGCATGACTTTGACCAATCATTACAAACAGCTATTTATTTATTTACTTACTTACTTACTTACTTACTTACTTACTTACTTACTTACTTACTTATTTACTTACTTACTTACTTACTTATTTATTTGTGGCATGAATGACGTTTGTCCATTCCTTATAATATCATATAATTATTTTTTATTTATTTATTTATGTTTAACTGAATAATTTATTTTGCATGTCAGAATCAGCTTAGTTTTTTTTTATTAAAATAAAGCATAAAATAAAATAAACACCATAAATTTTGTAGAAATTTTTTGTTTGTTTTCTGATTTTTTTTTCTAAATGTATTAATTTGACTAGAAACACTTAATTAATTGTCATATATTCATAATTTACACATATAATTTTAAATATAATATACATATATAATTTATTATTTTTATTTTATTATATCTAAGCTGGGGTAATTTTTATTCATTTATTTATTTATTATTTAAAATGACCATAATATCCAACCACTTATCTTCTGTATCTAGTCGTTTATACGTGTCTCTCTATATCTCGCGAGATCTGGAATGGGAGATTTTTTTAGCCAATCTAATGCGTCGCGCTCCATTCAAAAATATACAAACTGACCAATCAGGACGCGGCTTGCTTTCTGCCGCGTGAGCCTGGATCTTAACCCAGAGTCAATACAGGGAGTGACGGGACTATCCTCCGGAGCATTAGCTCAGCTTTACCACGTTAATAATTCTTTTTTATTTAAAATATCTCGACGGTGAACGGTGAGTCATTTATTAATGTAATGTACTCATAAACCGAGACCGCATGTTGTTTTATTTTTTTGTGATTTTGTATTTCTATTACTGGTTGCTTTTAGCTAACATGCTAATGCTAACATGGCTAGTTAGCCGTTATAATCAGTTATTACATAAAGCATTGGATTAACTGTGATATATACTTTTATATATTTATTTGCTTTTTATTACAAAATGTTTGGAAAAAAAATAACCACTAGCTGTCTATTTCAGGTAACTGGTAAAAGCTAACTCGGCTAACCGGCAGCTATCTTAACTAGCCTAGCTGTATTTACTGTAACGGACACGCAGATGTATATAAAATGCTGTTCACTTTATTTATGGAAATCTGATAACACTAAAAAGCACCAGATCGCAGTGTTGGAGGAGAAAGATGAGTTTTTGAAATTTGATGGTTCTTGTTAATATATTTTGTTGACTCTTCTATTGTGCATCCAATTAAAATGCTCTTCAGAATATTTATGCTCCGCCCTCAGGGGCGTGTCCTGCTCTACAGTAGTAGCTCCTTAGCAATAAACATGGTGTTGGTGTTTTGGACTGAATGCTGTTTTTTTTATCAGCTGAGGATAAATGGGTGGAGGATGTTTTACACTGCAGATGAATATCACTATCATATTTATACCCCGTTTCTATCAGTCAGTAATGTCTCCCCGGCTCGGGGCCGTGTGTCTGATCTCTCCCCGGCTCGGGGCCATGTGTCTGATCTCTCCCCGGCTCGGGGCCGTGTGTCTGATCTCTCCCCGCTGCTGGTGGTCAAACTCATGAGTCAAACATATACGCCCTGAACACACCCCATCCAGTCTTCTTAACTAGGGTGTGTGTGTGATGTTTCACAAAGCTTTGGGGGTGTGGCTTATGTATCTCAAACACTATTAGCTGTTTAATTTACAAAAACCCCTCACTCTGACTTCCTGTTTCGACTAACACGCTCCCACTGATACTGAAATCCCTCATTGTCTTGACGATGTGCAGCACTGGTGGTGAATTCGTGTTCTGATTCTCTTATCCTGGTGTTTTTAGATGACCGGCTCCAACGAGTTTAAGCTGAACCAAGGACCTGAGGACAGCATCTCCGCTGTGAAGTTCAGCCCCAACACCTCCCAGTTCCTCCTGGTCTCCTCCTGGGATTCCTCCGTCCGTCTCTACGATGTTGGTGGAAATTCCTTGAGGATGAAGTACCAGCATACGGCCCCGGTCCTCGACTGCGCTTACTATGTAAGAAATCTGCTTTTCTCAGGACATCAGTACGATACAGAAAGGAAAAAACACACACGCATGTGATAAATTGACGTGTTTTCTTTCAGGATCCGACTCACTCGTGGAGCGGAGGGCTGGACTGCCAGCTAAAGATGCATGATTTAAACACAGACCAAGGTACGATATCAGCACTCAAATCATATAGAAACCAGTGGTACCTACATTTGTGATCACCGTAGCAGTCATGAGTTTTTTATCCTGTTGCCATGGCAACACAGGAGCCACCTGAAAGCTGCAGGAGAAAACAATTTGGTGGAGAAATTAGGGGACTTCTAATAACTTTTGAAATTAAAATAAAAATAAATTAAGTACCACACACACAGCACAGAGACCTAAGGGCTGGGTTGTTGTCATAGCAACTAAATGCCATCGCCCCTAAACACCAGAAAAGTTCTTTTGGATGATTGTTTTTTATATACACATTTTAAGGTTTAAACAAGACAAGTTAAAGAAAAGAAAAACAAGTTTTTTCTTATTAGTCGTTTTTTGGTGGAGTTGCCATGATAACTGCTTTGTACCTAGCTCAGGTGTTGAGGTGTGTATGATGACATGGTGTGTGTCACTGATATAGTTTTTCCCACTCTGTAGACACGATCGTCGGAACACACGACTGTCCAATTCGGTGTGTGGAGTATTGCCCAGAGGTCAATGTCATGGTAACGGGCAGTTGGGACATGAGCGTGAGGCTGTGGGATCCTCGCACCCCGTGTAACGCTGGGACTTTCACTCAGCCTGACAAGGTACAGAGTGTTCTCTTGTCCTCTCTCTCTCTGTCTCTGCTTTCACTTTGCCTTCTGCTTCGCTCACTTGACCGTGTGTTTCAGGTGTACACGCTGTCCGTAGCCGGGGATCGTCTGATCGTGGGGACGGCGGGACGCAGAGTGCTGGTATGGGACCTGAGAAACATGGGATACGTCCAGCAGAGACGAGAATCCAGCCTGAAGTATCAGACGCGCTGCATACGAGCCTTTCCTAACAAACAGGTCAGAGCTACGAGCGTTAACCTGCAGGAGTATCACCTGATACCAAAACCACTCAGATATGGCTCTCTATAAAAACGACCAGACGTCTAGCCAAGATTCCTGCTCTGGCGCTATATCTCTCAAAGAACAAGTGGTTAAATGTTGCTAAGATTTATAAGGAAGTATCGTTTTAACCAGATGAACTGATTAGGTTTTTGGAAGGAAGAAAAAAAAAAATACAGCGGTCGGATATCTGAAATAATTTGTCTTAAATTACTTCCTTCATGTGTGAAGTATATTTTCAGCCGTACAGGTTAGCAAGAAGGTGGAGGCGTGTGCCAGTGCTATCGAGTTCGACTTGGTTTTTTAATCACACATGTTGTAAATAATATGGTGTGAATATAATCAAGTAAACCTTAATAAAAGAAAAAGCCCAGTTCCAGTCTTTGATATCTGACCCACTACAGGACCTGTTTACCGGATCAGAGCCGTCACCAAAACAGGAGTGTATCTCTTATATAACCGACGTATGAATCTGATCCTGATTTCATGATCATGTGAGAAATCGCCACGAATCAGCTTAGATCACAGGCCACGCCCACTAATCACTTGTTTTGCATATTGTTATAAAAACAACCCTCCAGTTTTCTCTCCTCTGTATCTAATGCATAATGTTCATGTATTAAATATAAGCCACACATTCAGCAGCTACATGAAAAGGTGGAGAAATAAATTTCATTACTGCTTTTTTATTTGAGGATGCAAATAAACATTGTGTGCGTTTCGTGTTGTTTGTGGCTGCGAAGAGGTTGAAGTCTCGCCTGCAGGTGGTCAGGTAGTCGTGTGAACTGGATCGATCGATCGATAGATTTAATTTAGATCAGATTTGCTCGTATAGTCAGGAGTCCATGTGTCCTGAGGAGTGATGTGTGTCATGTTTCAGGGCTACGTGCTGAGCTCGATCGAGGGCAGAGTAGCCGTGGAGTACCTGGACCCGAGTCCGGAAGTGCAGAAGAAGAAATATGCCTTTAAATGTCACCGTTTGAAGGAGAACAGCATCGAGCAGGTGTATCCCGTCAACGCCATCTCCTTCCACAGCATCCACAACACCTTCGCCACAGGTCAGGCATCGTTAATATCACTCTCCGTGTGTGTGAGTGTGAATGCAAGTGTGTGTGTGTAACTGACCGTGACTCCTTCCTGCAGGCGGCTCAGATGGATTTGTGAACATCTGGGACCCGTTTAACAAGAAACGTCTGTGTCAGTTCCACCGTTACCCCACCAGCATCGCCTCTCTGGCCTTCAGCAGCGACGGCTCTCTGCTGGCCATCGCATCCTCATACATGCAGGAAATGGGCGACATCTCGCACCCAGCCGACGCCATCTTCATCCGCCAGGTCACTGACGCAGAGACTAAGCCTAAGTAAGTGGTCACTCTATTTCTCTCTCTCACATACACACACATGCTAAAACTGATAATAAAAACTGTAATGCATAAAGGACAGGAGAAAATATGAGACTTGGAGAACCCATTAATATGGGACCGGAAGTATTTTTGGTACTTAGGGAACTCTAGAAGTTCCTGATAGAGACCAGAAAAGCTAGTTGATAAAGAAAGTCTTCTTAAGGAACAGAAAAGTATGGTACTTTTGAAATCTTTAGATGTAGACTAGAAGAAAGAGTTTTTTGGTATTTTTTTTGAGTGGTGTTGTATTGGAACTGGATCCATGTTTATATCTGACTGGAAAGAATAAGAACTTTTTTTTAATCTGAGGATTCCCCCAGTAAGACCA
>NC_080722.1:2192500-2195000 GCF_019097595.1 Hemibagrus wyckioides | reverse complement strand
TCTCAGGTGAGAAAGTGCAAAGTGATGCTCAGGTGTGTGTGTATGTGTGTGTGAGGTCAGGGTGGGATTAACATGTGTATCTGTCTCTCCAGGCAGTCACACACACACACACACACATACACACACACACACACACTCTTCCACTGACCAATTGCCCAATTAGAAAAGCAACACTATCAAATTCAGAGCCAAAGGGCCAGGGGCTGAGGATCAAACACGCACGGCATTGTGGGAAGACAAGAGGACCGGTCAGTGATGGTATCTGTATGACACGAGCCACGTGATTGGCCAGTTTGTGGGAAGCCCCGTGGTGTCAGAGCCGAAGGGGAACACCGAAATTAAGAAAGACGACATGATGAGCAAATTCTCACAAACGTGGTATACATTGAGGTCAAAGGTCAGGAGAGATCAGGTGATGACGGGTCAGTGACCTGAGGGAGAAGCCACGGCTCAGTGACCTCGGAAGGTTCAGTGACTCTGGTTCACATGCGTCTTTAACAAATGTCCAATTAGGTCAAGAGGAGACGGGAGACACGGAGAAAGAGAATGAACCATGAATAATACTAATAAAATAAAAATAAAATAAAAATAAAATGAAATAATATGAAATAAAATAATAAAAGATGTATAAAAGGGTCACTTTGTTAGTCTATTTTTTTTCATACACTTTACTTTTTCCTCTATAACAGCATTACTTAACACTGAGGCTAAATACATTTCTGTTCTGCAGTAAAAAATTAAAATAATTATAATAATACAAAGAAATTAGAAAGATAGTGACAAAAAATAAAAATATTAAATAAAGCAAAGGAAAATTTGAGAATAAAAATAAATAAATAAATAAACAATAGGACAGCCCGAGTAAGAGAAAATTACTATAAAGAATAAAAGGGAATAAGAAAATAGAAATTAGTAAATAAATAATAAAAGAATAAAGAAAACAATAAAGCTGGATTAACAGACAAATTGAGAAATTACAGTAGAACGAAAGAGAAAAAAATATGAAGTAATTTAAAAAAATGTATATAAAAATAATATATATTATGTAAAGAATGAGGTATATAAACCAATAGATAGATAGATAGATAGATAGATAGATAGTTAGGAGGCAAAAGAAAATAAAATAAAAGAAGAAAATAAAAAAGAGGCCAGAAAGGCCTAGACGGATGAAAGGATTTAAAACAAAATATAGGGAGAAAAAACAAGAATTAGTAAATAAATAAATAACATTAGGAAGTAAATATAGATCAATATCTATAGATATCATATAGAAAAATAAATAAAGAAAAAGTTTAGAAATAAAAAAAACATTTCTTTCTCTCTCTCTCTCTCTCTCTCTCTCTCTCTCTCTCTTACTGTAGAAAGAAAGAGAGAAAAATAGGAAGTAATAAAAAAATTGTTGAAATAACATTATATATAAAAATAAAAAATAATATTTTATCAAGAAGGAAGCAAGAAAGAAAGAGTATGAGGTAAATAAGCCAATTTAAAAAAAAGTAAATAGATCAAAAAAAATAAATGGAAGACAAAAAGAAAAACACAAACAAAAGAGAAGAAATGAGAAAAGAACAGATGAAGACTGATGAAGGTGAAAAAGATCAGCTTCTGGTTAATTCTGAGCTCATGTTGCAGAGAGAAAGTTCTGGAAACTCTACAGGGAATGAAGACGTGTCCCTCAGTCTGATCTGTGAAGGTGTGAGGAGTGCAGCGCCGGAAGAGCCGTCATTCATCTGGGATTCATGCGAGAGAACATTTAACATCTCAAATTGTCCATGATCGCTTTTAAAGAGGCCAAAACACCCACAGGAGCGCGCTTGTGTCCTGTGGAGTTCACCTGATGCCCGGGTTCCTCTGGGAAACACTTGTGAGGGACACCTGAGAAACACCGCCGGCGTTCCTGCAGCGCTCCAGACACAGGCTAATTCAGAAGGAAAACTCTATAACCACTCATTGTTCGGGCGATTCAGGCCGCGTCGCTGAAGGGCAGTCGGTTTCTATCCGCTGTCATCCGATGTCACGGCACACAGAGGGGTGGGCGGGGCCCGTGGGGGGCGTGGATGGGGGGTGGGTTGGTAAAACGTTCATTTCTTAGCTTCCTTTAAACCGTACTCAGATTGCAAGCCTTTTTAGGACAAGCCGCTTTTTGTGCCCTGGTCCACGGTTGCAGAACTACCCCGGTGTTAATTCAATGGGTTGATGACCACAGGGCAGGGGTTGTCGCTCGTTCCTTCCTGCAATTAGCTGTCATGGTTAGCTTAGCAGAACTAATGCTGCTTGTCTCTGAGGCTCAGGTTGCCGAGTTCAGTGACTGCGGGCGAGAAAGAGACTAGGATTCAGATCGGTTACGCAGCACATGACCACAGGACCAGCCTGTTACTGCTGAAATCCCTCAGAGCAGCACACACACGAGGAACTACAACACACATACACACACACACACACGCACACACATACACACACACTACATTACACACAAGTGGAACTACAACACACACACACA
>NC_080722.1:2117500-2185000 GCF_019097595.1 Hemibagrus wyckioides | reverse complement strand
ATGACACCTTCATGCCTAGAGGTTGGCAGGTAACCAGGGAACGAGGAGCAACAAAGCCTGGTTGATGCTACCACCACCACCATGCTTCTTCACAGTGGAGAAGATCTGTATCTGCTACTGTATTTTTGCACAATACATATTGTCAGGTCTCAAAGTTGTACATCATTTCATTTTATTTCATTTCATTTACATTTCATTACACGTGTCCTTTTTCTTTTTTCGGCGCTAAGTGTCTTGTTTTTGTGTTGTCTTTTTGTACTTATTGTTTTTTGCACTGTCTTGTCTTTGCTCTGTTTGCACCCAGCTGCACACTCTGCACTTTATGTGGCTTGGACAGTCTTCTGTCCTAGCTCTGTGGTGGTGTTTTTGTGTTGAACTCTTTGTTGTTGTATGTTTCTGTAGCACCAGGTCCTGGAGAAACAGTGTTTCATTTCACTATGTACTGCGTCAGATATATGTGACTGAAATGACAATAAAGCTTCTTGAATCTTGAATCTCAGGGTTATTGATTTTTAATTAATATTTTTTATATTTCATATTTTTATTTTATATTTTTACATGAATTCATTTTTTAAAATTATATATATATTTAATTATTATTATTATGTTATATTTTTACATATTTATATATTTATTTTATATTTTGATATTATTTCATTTTACATTTTATATATTTATATATATATATATTCACACTAAATATAGCACCTTTTGGTCCAGAGAACCTTTTCCTACTGAGTCTCCCACATGCTTGGCCTCATGGTTTCTTCTAAGATTAATCTTCCCTTTCTTGCTCACTGATTTTTGATGGACATCTACTCCGGTCAGGAGGGGCAAATTGTTGTATAATCTTTACATTTTATAGTAATGGATTTCAAAATGTAGGATATTTTTGTAGGTAAAATAGTCATTAATACTTTCCAAAACAATTAGCGTCTTCTTCTTCATGATGTTGTTTGTTTAGGTATGTTCTCAAAAAACTCTGGGTTCTTCCAGGAACAGATCCGTCTACACTGACCCGACATTTACAACTTTTACTTTTCTTACATGTAAATCATTTTTGTGGACATAACGTTTATAACATTTATTTTATTTTCAGTTCCTGGCTGTAACACAACCCCAACATGATAGTCCACTAATAGAAGATACTGGAAAGCTGGAATGAACAAAATCTAAACTATATCCAAACTAAACCCAAACAAATTCCAAATAAAATCCAAACTAAATCCAAACTAAATGCAAACTTAACCCAAACATATTCCAAACAAAATCCAAACAAATTCCAAACAAAATCCAAACTAAATCCAAACTAAATGCAAACTTAACCCAAACATATTCCAAACAAAATCCAAACAAATTCCAAACTAAATCCAAACTAAATCTGAACAATTCCAAACAAAATCCAAAGGAAATCCAAACTAAACCCAAACAAATTCCAAACAAAATCCAAACTAAACCCAAACTAAATGCAAACTTAACCCAAACATATTCCAAACAAAATCCAAACAAATTACAAACAAAATCTAAACTAAATCCAAACAAATTACAAACAAAATCCAAACAACATCCAAACAAAATCCTGGTAGGAACCTATACAGGGGATTAAGATAAATTATTATTAGATTATCAGATCAGACAAGATAGAACTTTGACAGCATATACACAAGAGAAATAAATATAAAAGAAATTGAAATGAAATATACTCCATACACAAAATGTACATAAAGCTGCTTGAGAATTAAGACGATATTGTACATGGTATGATTATTCACATATGAAGAATAAAAGGTTTTAAAAATGAAAAAAAAAACAACAAAAAAACATTTTTTGTTTATTCTAGGTAAGAAAATCATTTAGATCAGAGTAGAGAATGAGTCGGTGATCTGAGAGTAGATGGGTTTTGAATCTGTGTGTTTCTGGAGTCCATCATGTTTACACACAGTTCATTCATCCTGAATGTGAAACACTCTGAAGTCTGGTTCATACAGTCAGCGAGCCAGAGAGCCAGAGAGCAGCCATAACTCATTACCCGGGTCTCTCTGTGTTATTATTGAGCCTTTTAGCCTTGGGCTGATCCATTTATCGGGCTGTGTGTGTGTGTGTGTGTGTGTGTGACAGCCTCCAGTGTGTGTTTGCCGGAAGCGCAGCGTGCTTTTTATTTATCGATCTTCATACTTCGCAATCATCTGACGTGTGTCACATTGTGAAACATTATGCGTGGTTAATGAAGCTGCTGTAAAGATGGATGCTGCCTGCTCTCGGCTTTTTTTGGTAAATGGTCTGCTTTGAAAAAGACCTGTCCAAACACCACGGTTCCTGTTATGATTTATCGTCAGGTTTAACTGGAACTGTCTGATGTTTTTGTTACATATATACACACAATTTAATGCTTTACCTCGTGCCACACCGGACTCAATATCTTCATAATGAGACTAAATAACAGACTGAAATAGTATTCATGTTTATTTACTATCCACATAAATAGAAATCATTCCCTTTCCCCTGATCACATAAATACACTGTAGTTAAAAACATATAAATGAGCACTTTGGCCACGCCCCTTCCACTAGGATGGACAGTTATAGATTTCTAGGGTTAAAATGGTCAGAACACTGTTGCTAGGCAACAGTAAAGTATGCACACTGAACACAACATTAACATAACGTTATGGTTAATGATTTAGATATCAAGCTCATAGCTATAAACAAAAATTGACCAGAATGTCACCATTTACCTCAGAAAGGTTGGTGAATTAATAAAACATGCCTCTATGTGTCTCAAATTTAACTCAAAACAGACAAAAGTGCTGCTAACTCTAGACTACAGCTAATAGTTCATCTGGCTAGCATCTCAGCTACTGTTTTAAATATTCCTTTTGATAGAGATTGTATAAAAGTAACAGTGATGGTAGATACAAAAAACTATCCAAGTTATCAATATTTACCTCAGAAAAGTTGATGAATTAATAAAAAAAACACCTCTATATGTCTCCAGTTCCAGAGATGAGCATTTCTCTGGTATTTTCATGTTCACACAGGAAACAAATAATAGCATTTGACGATGCAGCTATAGCGCTAAAGCTGTTAAGCTAATAATCTAGTTAAAATGACAAACATTAACAGAGAATGTGGAAATGAGAACAAAGCAACTCAGAAAATCAACCTTTACCTTAGCTAAATGACTAAAGTGGGTAAATAAAATGACAATGAAAATGTAATTACCCTTAGAATCAACTGTTAACTCAAATTTCCACTCTAAGAAGCATCTGGAAATTGTGATATTTAAAGTTATACCACAAGAGAAGACAGTTATGTTGAATGTTATTGTAATACCCTAACTTAGCCTGAAGCTAATAGCAGATTGAACATTGGACAGTATACAAGTACATTGTGGAAACATTTACCTCAGAAACACACAAAAAAAAAACCCTCAGTACAATTAAACTTACATTGTAGTTACACTTAGCATTAAAATTACAATTTTTCAAGTTGTAAATACGATAAAAGCAGACTGTTTATGAAGGACGTCCACGTAAACACAATTAAAACACAATGATATCTGAGTAAACTATAAAACTAAACATAATAATTTACCTCAGATGTGTCGATAAATGACTAAGAAAAGCCTCGCTAATGCTAAAATCACGCTATAATTATACTTAGCATTAAAAGCTCGGTTGGGTTCAGCCATATTGAACTGCTATGTAGTTACTTGAGGTAATTTATTTTACACTGACTGTGTTTTCTGTTCAAATGAGGAATATGAAGCTCGGGATAATAGGACTCCATCGCTAAGTCTCTCTGTGACTGTACTTGACCTGTTTACCAGGCCGAGCGATCGCTTCGTGACCCGCTGCCTCAATTAACGGCTCACTCTGTGTGAGGCACAATGAGCAGGATGTGATCGCAAAAATGAAACGGAAAATAAAGAGCGGTGAAAAATGGTCGAGCGTGAAGAGCGAGTCTCACTGTGAGGCGCTGAGGGGGGGAGAGGAGGAAGAGGAGGAGGAAGAGGAGGAAGAGGTGGAGGAGGTGGCGATGCTGAATAGAGCTGTGAAAGAGGCTTTCAACAACGGCCATGAAATGAGCTTCATAAACGAGGCCTCTTCTGATCCATAATGCACTGCACTCGAGAGGGAAAGAGAGAGAGAGACAGAGAAACAGAGAGAGAGAGAAGTGTGTGTGAGAGAGAGAGAGACAGGTAGAAACAGAGAGGTTAAATGTAGAAAATGGAAAGACAAAGGAAAAGAGAGACAGAGAAAAAGATAATGAAAGTGATAAATGGAAATATATAAAAAGGAAGAGATAGATAGAGACAGAGAAAGAGAGAGAGAAAAAGAGAGAGAGACAGATAGACAGAGACAGAGAGATAGACAGAGACAGAGAGAAAGAGATGGATAGACAGAGACAGAGAGATTGGAAGACAGAGAGATAAACAAATAAAGTTAGAAAGTGAGAGTTACAGACAATGATAAAACAAAGAAGACAGACAGAAAAAGATAAAGTGAGGCAGATAAACAGAGAAAAAGATAAAAAGAAAGACCTAGAGAAAAAGTTGAGAGAGAACTAGAAAAGAAGGGACAACTGTGGTACATGGAAAAAGGGGGAAAACAAACAAGACAGAAACAATAAGACAGATAAAGACAGATGAAGAGAAAGACAGTAAGACCAAGAGATAGATAGAAATACAGGTAGATGTGTAAGACGGATAGAGAGGGATAGGCAGAGAGTGAAAGAGAGACAGGTGGAAAGAGAAAAGGTGGGAAGGATAAATAAACAGTCAGAGAGTGACACATGAAGAGAAACTGATAAACTGGGAGACAGAGCAAGGTAGACAGAGAGTAAGACTAATAAAGATAGAACGAGAGAGACAGACAAAGATAAAGTGAGAGAGATAAAGAAAGATGAAGAGAGAGACGGATGCAGACAGATAGAGGGAATCAGACAGAGAGAAAGACAGAAGAGACTGATAAATAGATGGACATAGAGAAAGACAGATAAAGTGAAATGTAGACAGCAGATATACAAGTGGAGAGAGAGACAGGCAGACAGACAGAGAGGGAGATAGATAGATAGATAGATAGATAGATAGATAGATAGATAGATAGATAGATAGATAGATAGATAGATAGATGTACTTTAGTAATCCTCAAGAAGAAATTTGGAAAAGAAAGTTAAGAAATGCAGAAATATAAAGAAAGAGAAAGAGATAAATTGAGACATAAATGAAGTGAGATAGAGACAGACAGATAAATAGAGATAGACAGAAAAAAGACAGCCACGGATAAATAGAGAGAGATAAAGTGAGGTACAGGCAAACGGATATATAGAGAGAGACAGTGAAAGAGAGAGCGACAGATAACCAGAGAGAGAAATTAAGACAAAGTGAGATACAGACAAAGAGATAAAGACAGACAGATAAATCAAGATAGACAGATAATAAGAAAGACAGATAAACAGGGAAGGAAAAATAGACAAAGAGAAAATGAGTCACACAGATAAATAGAGATAGACAGATAAAGAGAGTGGGAGATAAAGCGACAGATAAAGAGAGATAGAGACAGACAGATGTATAGTAATAGAAAGATTACTGTAGAGAGAGCGACAGGTAACCAGTGAGAGAGAAAAAAGACAGAGACAAAAAAGGAGAGACAGATAAAGACAGAAAGATAAAGTGAGAGAAAGATATAATGCGAGAGAGACAGACAGATATATTCAATTCAATTCAATTCAATTTTATTTTTGTATAGCACTTTTAACAAAGAGCATTGTCTCAAAGCAGCTTTACATGAGAAACAACATAAGAAAACAACAAACATATAAACAGACAGACAGACAGACAGACAGACAGTCCTAGATGTTATCCCAAGTGAGCAAGCCTGAGGTGACTGAGGCAACTGTGGCAAGGAAAAACTCCATTAGATGGTAAGAGGAAGAAACCTTGAGAGGAACCAGACTCAAAAGGGAACCCATCCTCATTTGGGTGACAGTTGTGTGATGCGGATACAGCATGTGTATAGTGTTATGTAAATCAATAAGGAGGTTGTTGTCCATGGCTCTGCTTGAATATCCCAATCCTCACAAGCAGAACCCGGCTGGACCTGGTCCATCTCCGGATGCCACTGGAGCCGGCACAGTCTCTGTATGCCTCGGGGTGGGTAGAAGAAGGGAAAAAATGGAACAGAATTAGTGTAGCTGCTGTTCATAATATTAGCAGCACTAGATGATAATGTGTATTTAATCAGATGTACTGGAGCACAGGGTTATGGGATGTGTTAGATGTTTGCCAGGCTAAAGAGATAAATCTTTAATCTACGTTTAAACTGGGAGACTGTGTCTGAGCCCCGAACACTGTCAGGAAGACTAGTCCAAAGTTTAGGAACTAAATACAAAAACGCTCTACCCCCTTTTGTAGACTTTAATATTCTGGGAACTACCAGAATGTCCGAGACAGATATATAGAAACAGATAATGAGAGTGCAACAAAAAAACAGAGAGAGAAAAAGAGACAGATAAAGACAAAAAGATAAAGTGAGAGAAAGATACAATGCAGCAAAGACAGAAAGGTAAATAGAGACAGACAGGTAAAAAGAGATAAAGACAGACAGATATATAGCAATAGACAGATAAAGAGAGAGTGACTGGTAACAAGAGAGAGAAAAGGAGACAGACAAAGAAAAAATGAGAGACAGATAAAGACAGAAAGATAAAGTGAGAGAAATATACAGTGCGACAAAGACAGACCGGTAAAGAGAGAGCGACAGGTAAAGAGAGAGCAACAGGTAACATTCAGAGTCTCCAAAAACAGAGGAAATAAACACCGAATTTTTTGCTAACATTTCTGATCCAGCATTTCTATTGGATGAAACAGAATCAGGACACAGCGAGTGATGGACTTTAACTGGACACATGCTGAGTTTATACAGAAATCATGTAGAGCAGCTTGTGTTAAAATCTGTAAATAAAAAAATTAGATTTTAGCATATTTTTCTTCTTTTTAACATATGGAGACGCCTGGGACGGAGAGAATAAATGAACGATAGACTGAGACAGAGAGAGTGAGACAGGGAGAGTGAGACAGGCTGGTGGGGAGGAACACAATAGTGCTGAACACTGGGCCTCATTCAGTGCAGTAATTGGCAGAGTGGCTTCATTTCACACACTGATTTGCTGCCTCTTGTCCTGCGAAGGCTTTAACAAGTTTGATGCGTGTAATAGAGGATGGAGGGGCGTCTATTCTTCCCCTGAGCGCTCGCTCTCTTCCCTTCATTCTCTCCTCTTCTCTCCTCTTCTCTCCTTTTTAATGCTGCATTAACCGGATTCTCTACTCTTCTTTGTAAACACGCAAAAAAAAAAAGCCCAGCTCCTTTAATCATTCGTCTGCTGGATGAACAAGTTCCTGCTTTTTTCCTCGGGCACAATGGGAGAAAAGGTGGAGGTGAGACAAAATTTAGTCACATCTGTATCTAAAAGCCCCTCTGAATGCTTTTGTTGGCTTTAATGAAATGGCAGCGGTGTGCGATGGACGATGAGGTGGCGGCGGCGGCCGAGGTGGTGCTGGTGGTGGTGGTGGAGTGGGGAGGGAGAAAAGCTCGTCATCTTTCATCAACCCGGCGCTAGATGGATCAGAAGGAGGGCGTAAAAAGCCTCCCGCCGAAATCACCGCATTTCCCCACAATAGCGAGCGTACGTGCAGGAAAAATACATGAAAAGATGTTTTTGAAAAGGAAGGCACATTGTAATCATGCATTACTTAGCCCATAACCTTTTAATAAATCCATTTAGGAGCCAGAGAGAGCTGTGCACTTAGCAATGGTGTCGATTTATTCGGAGCCGTTTGGTGGAAACCTGTCAGGACTTAGCGTTGATTAGCCAGAGTGTGTTTCCTACTTTTGATAAATCTAGTCAGGTTTTTAGGAAGGTGTAGAATACTTACCGCTCTAATCTAATACTCCGATAGGATTGTGGCTTCGGGTTTAATGGAATTACGTTTAGAGCGTTTTACGCTATATATAGACAACCTGCTATTCCCTGAGGAGACCAAGTCAGAGTCTCCAGTGTTAGCGCTTTCTCACAGACAGAGGAAAAGCTGTGAGGTTTCTGACATCTTCAGGACAGAGAGAATAAGAGAGTCTCACCAAGCTTTTTGGACACCCCTTCAAATCTTTGAACTCAGGTGTTGTTTTCCACAGGTTGGGCCTGGCCTTTTAGTTCCAGTGAAAGTAAGTCTCCGCTCTAATTCATCCCAAAGGTGTTCTATGGGGTTGAGGTCAGGACTCTGTGCAGGACAGTCAAGTTCCTCCACACCAAACTCACTCATCCATGTCTTTATGGACCTTGCTTTGTACACTGGTGTGCAGTCATGTTGGAACAGGAAGGGGTCATCCCCAAACAGTTCCCACAACGTTGGAAGCATGACATTTTCCAAAATGTCTTGGTATGAAGCTGAAGCATCAAGAGTTCCTTTCACCTGAACTCCTGAAAAACAACACCTTAATTCAATGATCTGGAGGGGTGTCCCAAAACATTTGGCAATATAGTGTAGCTCTCACTGCTTCATTGTTAATACTTTATACATTAAAAGCTAGCAACAGTATGACAGGAAGTCTTGTGGTGAAATAAAACTAGCCGATCGTGCCCAGGTTCTTTGCAGATCGTGGAAGTCGCTGCGTTTGACCTGATCTCTGAAAGGTCATGACACCAAGCAGAACGAGTGTGGATAAAATCGCAAAAGGTCATCTGCATATAGGTTACCTGTGAACTCTAAAATGATCCGTCTTGTCCTTCTGGTGTGTGAGGAAGACTCCAGACTAGGTTCAGACCTTCTGTGGTTCAAGTGCCAGGTATTCGCTGGACAAGTCAAGGCAGTGACCTTTGGCCTTTGAGTCGAGAGTGACCATTTGCACCACACCAGACCGGGTCCAGGCTTTCCGAGGTCATGAAACGGGTCATGAAGGGGCCACTGATTGGGATGGGACGGAAAGATAGGAGAACCTGAATTCTCACTTAAATATGTCTGAGGGACATACTGGATAAATATCAGGAACTCAGAAGATCCTTTTAAAGCAGGATGATGATGATGATAAGGAAGGTTTTTTGTTCATCATTTTGTCTATAAATGTACAATAATTTTTAAAAAAAATTCACTAACAAACACAAACCATCAGATCATTTGTCTAATAAAAAAACTGGACTTTTGGAGTGGACCGTGTCCACTGATGCAAACCGATGCACATGTAACAACATGCCTGAAAGAAACGCAGCCACACAAGAAAGCAGAAAATGAGCCTTTGTAGCTTTGAAGTTCCATCGACACGCACTGAGAGTCACGTTCAGGACAAAACCGTGTGCAGGGGTCAGATGGGGTCACGGAGGGATGCTGATTGACCCTATTTTAGCTCAATATCCTGTCTGAGTTCCCCCAAGAACAGAGGCGGCCTTGATCCAAACTCCGGAATCAGATTGATCCTTGGTCTGAATGTGGATCGGATTTCAGCTTCGCTTGTTGCTCCCGCGTTTGCTTCTGATCTCAGGTGACGTTTCGTCCCCTACCGACGTCCTGCGCTGGACCCTACAGAGTCGCCTTTGTCCCTGAAATCACTCAGCCCTCAAAATTTGGGCTAATAGAAATATGGCTTATTTAAAAAGCAGACATTCCCAGACCTGCTGATGGACAGCTGGATTCCTCTCAGCTAGGAATATACTGATAAACACTGAACAACCAGACATCAAGGGATTGGATATTATTTAATAATAATAATAATAATAATAATAATAATAATAATAATAATAATAATAATAATAATAAATTAGTTTATTTAGAAGAGTTTGGATGGGGAACTTGTACTCTGTGGTCAGTAAAAGACCACCCTTTGTTGGGAAGAGTCCAGGTGGAGTTGTCTTCCAATTTGGTCAGACTTGGTCAAAATAAGGAACCTTAGATGTCAGATTCCCTCAAGCACCTTTCCAAATGACACCATAACTAGACCCCAGGGATGGACAAAACGACTTGAGCTCTCACAATAGACAAAAACGGTCAGTTACCAAACGAATGAATGAACATCTTGCAAATTTATTAATGTGAGATTCATTGCAATACCACTTCCTCTGGGAATTTTTTTTGGAATTCCATTATTTTTATTGTATTTCTGTCAAATCTTGGAGCGGTTCTAATCCCCAACTCAATCAGACACAATGTTTAATAGTCATGGTGCATGACATAGCTGATTAAAGTTCCTCAGATTGGTGTTTATGGTTAAAATTCCAATTTTAATTGGAGTCACAGGGATTGAATATGGGAATATGAGTAACTAATATAAGTGACATTTATCACCTAAACTCTGAGTTCCCTGAATTCCAGACCTGTCGTCCTCTGAGAAATGTCCAGCTCTTACAGAGACGCCTTTGTCTCCTGCTCACTCAATCCCCACAATTTTGTCTGACAGAACCAGACGCTCTGTGAGCTCAACAAACCTGCTGATGGACAGTCTGGATTCCTCTGAAGATTCATCAGCTCCTTCATAACACAGTCTTTATCCACAGGGATTATGGAGAGCAATGAGAACGATTTCATTCTAAACTGAGTGACTGATTTAGATTTTAGCCAGCAAATCTGCTGAATCTTTCTCACTGCATAGCAGAAGAAGAAGCTGCAGGTCTTCATCAGCGACATGAAGTCAGTCCTCAGAAGGTTAATGGGCAGTTTTGGAGGTATTTTCCTAATCAGACATGGCTTCAAGGCAGAAGTAGTTAGGAAGAAGCACTTTTTCATAGCAGGCTCTTTCCTGCTTCTGGTTGAGGTGGTTGGTGACCTGCGAGGTTTCTCTCTGTGGCTAATAAAGCTGACAATCTTCAAATGCAATGTGAATTTAATCCTCCTCCACTTTCAAAAGCTGCAGGTCTTCATCAACCTAAGGTCTAAGGTCCATTCTTAACATCAGCTAGAACTGAAATCACCAGAAACACCAAGCTCCAGGAGAAGACCTTCAAATTGTCCATCAATCTGCAAACCAGCAGACGAAAAACTTCTGAGATGTTTCAGTGAAAGCACTTCTAAGAGGCTCGTTTGAGATCCACTAACATCAGGGTGGGTTAGGATTTCACCAAACTCACATGACTGACCAGGGGACAATGCAGTTTCCTCTTGTTTTTATCATGTCCATGTTGATCATTGAGTGTGCTGGACGTGTTCCACTCCACAGTGGAGGTTAATATGAAGCTCATATGAAAGTAGACAGGAATTTGCAGTGTTTCATATCATTAGAATCATTATACACATATAATAACATAATCAAGTATGAGAGTGGGATTATAAATCATTATAAACACTGAGAGTGGGATTATAAATCATTATAAACACCAGAGAGTGGGATTATAAATCATTATAAACACTGAGAGTGGGATTATAAATCATTATAAACACTGAGAGTGGGATTATAAATCATTATAAACACCAGAGAGTGGGATTATAAATCATTATAAACACTGAGAGTGGGATTATAAATCATTATAAACACTGAGAGTGGGATTATAAGTCATTATAAACACTGTGTGGGATTATAAATCATTATAAACACTGAGAGTGGGATTATAAATCATTATAAACACTGAGAGTGGGATTATAAATCATTATAAACACTGAGAGTGGGATTATAAATCGTTATAAACACCAGAGAGTGGGATTATAAATCATTATAAACACTGAGAGTGGGATTATAAATCATTATAAACACTGAGAGTGGGATTATAAATCGTTATAAACACAGAGAGTGGGATTATAAATCATTATAAACACTGAGAGTGGGATTATAAATCATTATAAACACTGAGAGTGGGATTATAAATCATTATAAACACAGAGAGTGGGGTTATAAATCATAAACACTGAGAGTGGGATTATAAGTCATTATAAACACTGTGTGGGATTATAAATCATTATAAACACTGATAGTGGGATTATAAATCATTATAAACACTGAAAGTGGGATTATAAATCATTATAAACACCAGAGAGTGGGATTATAAATCATTATAAACACTGAGAGTGGGATTATAAATCATTATAAACACTGAGAGTGGGATTATAAATCATTATAAACACCAGAGAGTGGGATTATAAATCATTATAAACACTGAGAGTGGGATTATAAATCATTATAAACACTGAGAGTGGGATTATAAATCATTATAAACACAGAGAGTGGGATTATAAATCATTATAAACACTGAGAGTGGGATTATAAATCATTATAAACACTGAGAGTGGGATTATAAATCATTATAAACACTGAGAGTGGGATTATAAATCATTATAAACACTGAGAGTGGGATTATAAATCATTATAAACACCAGAGAGTGGGATTATAAATCATTATAAACACTGAGAGTGGGATTATAAATCATTATAAACCCTGAGAGTGGGATTATAAATCATTATAAACACAGAGAGTGGGATTATAAATCATTATAAACACTGAGAGTGGGATTATAAATCATTATAAACACTGAGAGTGGGATTATAAATCATTATAAACACAGAGAGTGGGATTATAAATCGTTATAAACACAGAGAGTGGGATTATAAATCATTATAAACACAGAGAGTGGGATTATAAATCATTATAAACACAGAGAGTGGGGTTATAAATCATAAACACAGAGTGGGATTATAAATCGTTATAAACACAGAGAGTGTGATTATAAATCATTATAAACACTGATAGTGGGATTATAAATCATTATAAACACTGAAAGTGGGACTATAAATCATTATAAACACAGAGTGGGATTATAAATCATTATAAACACCAGAGAGTGGGATTATAAATCATTATAAACACAGAGAGTGGGGTTATAAATCATAAACACTGAGAGTGGGATTATAAGTCATTATAAACACTGTGTGGGATTATAAATCATTATAAACACTGATATTGGGATTATAAATCATTATAAACACTGAAAGTGGGACTATAAATCATTATAAACACAGAGTGGGATTATAAATCATTATAAACACCAGAGAGTGGGATTATAAATCATTATAAACACTGAGAGTGTGATTATAAATCATTATAAACCCTGAGAGTGTGATTATAAATCATTATAAACACAGAGAGTGGGATTATAAATCATTATAAACACTGAGAGTGGGATTATAAATCATTATAAACACTGAGAGTGGGATTATAAATCATTATAAACACAGAGAGTGGGATTATAAATCGTTATAAACACAGAGAGTGGGATTATAAATCATTATAAACACTGAGAGTGGGATTATAAATCATTATAAACACTGAGAGTGGGATTATAAATCATTATAAACACAGAGAGTGGGGTTATAAATCATAAACACAGAGTGGGATTATAAGTCATTATAAACACTGTGTGGGATTATAAATCATTATAAACACTGATAGTGGGATTATAAATCATTATAAACACTGAAAGTGGGATTATAAATCATTATAAACACAGAGTGGGATTATAAATCATTATAAACACCAGAGAGTGGGATTATAAATCATTATAAACATTGAGAGTGGGATTATAAATCATTATAAACACAGAGTGGGGTTATAAATCATAAACACTGAGAGTGGGATTATAAATCATTATAAACACCAGAGAGTGGGATTATAAATCATTATAAACATTGAGAGTGGGATTATAAATCATTATAAACACTAAGAGTGGGATTATAAATCATTATAAACACAGGTGGGATTATAAATCATTATAAACACCAGAGAGTGGGATTATAAATCATTATAAACACCAGAGAGTGGGATTATAAATCATTATAAACACAGAGAGTCGGGTTATAAATCATAAACACTGAGAGTGGGATTATAAGTCATTATAAACACTAAGAGTGGGATTATAAATCATTATAAACACAGGTGGGATTATAAATCATTATAAACACCAGAGAGTGGGATTATAAATCATTATAAACACCGAGAGTGGGATTATAAATCATTATAAACACTGAGAGTGGGATTATAAATCATTATAAACACCAGAGAGTGGGATTATAAATCATTATAAACACCAGAGAGTGGGATTATAAATCATTATAAACACAGAGAGTGGGATTATAAATCATTATAAACACAGGTGGGATTATAAATCATTATAAACACCAGAGAGTGGGATTATAAATCATTATAAACATTGAGAGTGGGATTATAAATCATTATAAACACTAAGAGTGGGATTATAAACCATTATAAACCCTGAGAGTGGGATTATAAATCATTATAAACACTAAGAGTGGGATTATAAATCATTATAAACACAGGTGGGATTATAAATCATTATAAACACCAGAGAGTGGGATTATAAATCATTATAAACCCTGAGAGTGTGAATTATAAATAGGGTCACTTCACCTATTTTTAAGCAAATGCAAACATCCTGTAAATGTGCACAATGTTTTAATGCAGACTCTTTTCCAGAACAATCTTTATTATTATTATTTTTTTAGACATTTTATTTCCACACACACATTTCCTAACAGCATGCTGCCATTTTGTTGTCATTTATTAAAAAGTCACACAAATAAGCATTAAATAAACTTCAGTAATATTTAGTGTAAAAATACAGTAAACAGTAAATCACGCAGGTTTAGCGCAGGAGTAAACAGTAAAGTGGTGAATAATTCAGTTTAAATAGAGAACACAGTTCTTTGAGGTTTTAACTCTGTTGAGATTTGAAAGCTGTGTAAACTCACATCGTTTAAAGCTAGGTCATTTTTACGTCCAGTGTTTTCCCTGAAAATCTCATCGTCATGCATAGTACCAATATATTGTGAAAAATATCATATCCACATGATCTCTTTAAATAATGAAAAACCACACTGAGGCCCGAAAGTCCACTTCATCAGGTATAAAAATAATAATAATAATAAACACAAATTCTAGTCACAATACACATATCTCATGATATTTTTCAAATTTCTTCACTAATTAGAAAAGATTTTTTCATCACTTTTATTCAGCACCACAGGAGAACAGTGGATCTTGGTGGGCGGGGCTAGCGGCTGTATTTGCTGCTTATTGGTTGAAATCCATAATGCAACAAGATTCGATATTTAAATACTGTTCGAATACAAATAAGAATCTGGTTTAATAACACAAGTATACAGAAATATGACCCGGAAAATGTGATGACATCATAACTCCTGAGCACCTGAAACGCCTCGTATGGAAATGTTGGGTTGATTTTATTATGCTTTAAACATAATAACACAACATGAATATAAAAGTTTGCTAGTTTTATAAACTGCACTGTTCTCAAATCTGATCATTATGGACTATTCTCAAATTCTCAAATCTGATTGGCTCTTCATTATGGACTGTTCTAGAATTCTCAAATCTGATTGGCTCTTCATTATGGACTGTTCTAGAATTCTCAAATCTGATTGGCTCTTCATTATGGACTGTTCTAGAATTCTCAAATCTGATTGGCTCTTTATTATGGACTGTTCTCGAATTCTCAAATCTGATTGGCTCTTCATTATCAACTGTTCTCGAATTCTCAAATCTGATTGGCTCTTCATTATGGACTGTTCTTGAATACACTAAGCGGGGTTCATGGAGTCAGACTTTTACATCTTTTTTGGAGTAAACACACTTTCTAATTGAAACATATATACATTATATATATATATAATTTTTAAATGCTAATGATTTTCAGATTATTATATATCTATAAAATTCATATATAATAAGCTATAGAAGATGAGATTATAAAACTCTCACCATGTTTCCACCATAGCTCATGTTCCTATTAAAGTGAAAATAATGTTGAATTAGTTGAGGTATTGTGTTCTATACATTAAAGATGAAAACGTTAGCGCTTCTCCTGCACTCATACCTCGCTAAAGAAAGCGTCAGGCTTCCGTGGGCTCGTGGCTATGCGATGCTTTTCACCGATAACATGGCCGCTCCACCTCGAACCTCAGAGCTCACACGCACACGAAATGCCCTCCAGGGTAAATTCATAAACTGCCATTTGTGAAACTTGAGTGCAACATAATGCGGTTTGAGCCTCGAGAGCCGCCATTCACAAAGATCCGAATCTGTGTGTTAGCTTAAGGCACTCGCGCTACATCTATAACAACTCCATTAAAGCCAATACCAGAGACGCTAAATGGGACTGCTAGCTGTTAGCGCTGGTGGTAAGAAAGAAGGACAATGCACTGAGTGAAAAAATCATCTGAATGAGTCGACAAATAATGTCGATTATTTCTCTGGAAAAATAAGCTAGCTAGCATTACATAGCTGTTAGTGCTGACAGGAAACTAAGTTGCACAAAATGAGACCACTAGATGTTAGCAATAACGCTTAAATAAGGGCACAGTCTAGCAAATGAGGCACAAGAAAAAAAACATGAGAAAAGAAAAACAAACCATTTTTCTAAAAATAAACAATACGTCATGTCATGCTAACATAACACACCAGAACAATGGCGCATGTTAGTCATTAGCACTGACACCAATTTCTCTTCAGCCAATCTCCGTCTGTACTAACCTGGTGATGAAAGCTAGCATAGCATAGCACGGATGCTAAACAGTGTGAAGAATCAATGCTGTAGAATGGAACAATCATAGGGATAAACGAAGGAATTGAACAAAAAAGAAAGAAAGAAAGAAAGAAAGTTTACTAACTGTAAACTTTATAGAAAAAAGCCTTCTAGAGCCTTCTACAGCTCAACACTGTTCGCTCGGCATCAATCAGCCCCTAGTTCCACACCTGCATCAAATTAGCATTAGCGCTCGCTCCTTGAAAGAGTTCAGCGACACAATCACTAATTAATTTGCCGCTTCAAAGCATGGGCTGACACTAGTCTCGTCATCCAAAACAAGAGAAAATGAGCCGCGATAATTAGCCAAACCTTCGCCATTTCCATAAAACGCCAGCGATTCCCATTGTGCCTGGGTGAAGGAGTGCGGTTTGTGTCACGAGTGGAGTTTAGCGCAGTTTACGTAGCTTGTGCTCCAGCCGCTGCTCTCGGAGAGCTTTAACAATGCCGAGGTCACAAATGGATTCGGTGTTGAAAAACGTGTCAAGATGAGCAGCCGCTGTTTTGTTGAGTGAGCAATTACAGCCGTCACAAACCGGGTATCTGTTAAACGAGCCGAAAACGCCGCCGCTCTCCAAAACCCGCCTCGAAAAGACAAAAAAACTGAGATTTAGACAGGTTTCGTACGCACTGTGGGGTAAACAAGAATAAATAAAGCCTATGAGTTTACGGTTCTTTAGCATGATGCTACAGAAGAACTGTCTTCATCATCATCATCAACACAGGGATAATAAAGTTAAGATTTAACATTTTCACCTTTAAAGTGTGTTTACGTCAGAAACTACTGAACATGAGACACAAGAAAGATGGCAGGAGGGTGCCAATACTTTAACACAAAGACTGTTCTTCTGAAGAAGGCTGATTGTGGGAGAAAGGGATTATTCAGTTTACTGGATGGAAACAAAATGATTGATCACTGGGTTTAGTCTGGTAAGGTAAGGCAATGTATATATTGCATGTTATAGAAGGATTAAGTCAGGGTTAAGGCAGTCTTAAGGCAGTGTTACGACAGGGTTAAGGTGGTGTTAAATCAGGGTTAAGAAAGTGTTAAGGCAGTGTAGTGTCAGAGTTAAGGCAGTGTTTAGTCAGGCTTAAGGTGGTGTTGAGTCAGGCTTAAGGCAGTGTAGTGTCAGAGTTAAGGCAGTGTTTAGTCAGGCTTAAGGTGGTGTTGAGTCAGGCTTAAGGCAGTGTAATGTCAGAGTTAAGGCAGTGTTTAGTCAGGCTTAAGGTGGTGTTGAGTCAGGCTTAAGGCAGTGTAATGTCAGAATTAAGGCAGTGTTTAGTCAGGGTTACGGTGGTGTTGAGTCAGGCTTAAGGCTCTCCCTCTCCCTTTAGATGCTAAGTGTGATGGAGTTGATGTTGTTAGCCGGGATCTTGGCGTCTTCGTCATCGCCGCTGATGCGGAACATGATGTGTGTGTTGGACGGGATGGTGGTCGTCCCGCTCAGAGGTTTTCCCAACCAGCTGTGAGCTCCACGCTTGTACATCCTCACCGTCACCTACAACAAGCAGAAATAATCACACTCAGCATGCTAACTTCAGCACGCTAACATCAGCACACTAACATCTACTCAAAATAATCTGATTTATATTCAAATTCAGATTCATATTCCAATTCAGATTCAAATTCCAATTCAGATTCAAATTCTAATTCAGATTTTGATTCAGATTCTTATTTAAAATACAATGTAATTTCTGACTGTAACTCTGCTTCAGATTACAATCCTGTTTCTGATTAAAATTCTAATTCAGATTCTGATTTCGAGTCCGATTTAGACTCCATGTCTGATTCTGATTTTGATCCTAATTCAAAATTAGATTTCAATTTCAGATTTAAATTCATATTCTAATTCAGATTCACATTCAGATTTGAATTTGGATTCACATTCTGATTCCAGTACAGACTAACACTCTGATTTTACTTCTAATCAAGATCATTCAGATTCTTATTTAAATTTAGATTCAGATTTAAAGTACTGTGCAAATTCTGACTAATTCTGCTCTAGATTAAAATCCTTTTTCTGGTCCGAATTAAAATTCTAATTCAGATTCTGATTTTGATTCAGATTTGGACTCTGTTTGATTCTGATTTTGATCCTAATTCTAAATTAGATTCCAATTTAGATTCAGATTCACATTCAGATTTGAATTCAGATTCTCGCTCTGATTCCAGTTCAGATTATATCTCTGATTTTTAATTCAATTCAAGTTTAATGAACTTTTTTGATGGAGTCCGATTCTATTACAGTTCCAAACTTTAATTCAGACTCAAATTTAGAACATATAATTCAGGTCCAGATTTAAAATCGCAATTAATTCACATTCCTTTCAGATTACGGTGAAGAGTTATGTTTCTAATTCAGATTCTGATCGATTTAATACTTTTATTTCTTTTTGAAGCTCCATAACCTTCAGCTTTCACGTCTCATTTTTTCAGCCCAGCAAATTCAGATAAAAAAATCAGGATTATATCAGAAAATTTCACTTGACAGATAATAAGAGAAAAAAACACATTAGGTGTACAGATAAAGGACAGGTTTTTGTGACCTCTAGGGGTCACGGAGGTCACGACCCTGACTGAGACCTTGTCATATCTGTCTAGCTCTCTCCAGACATCCCTGACCTTCACGTTTGACCTTTGTGGGCCAAGCTGTTGCTCACCGGCTGACCAGGAGGATCGATTCAGATTCGATTAGGGTTAGAAGCCACCTGGACATCGTCATGACGACAAACTTTCCACCATCCCGAACCTCCTGTGCCGACACCGGAGACTCCTTCCATTTATGATAAATAAACACTTCCTTACGGTAAACTACATTCACGTGACACCGTACACGTCCCAGCGAACGAGCAGTTGCTATAGAAATGATAAGGTATTAGAATGAGAGCTTTAATTTAAACCCGCGTTCCGAGCCGCGCGGTTATTATAATCAACACCTTCAGAACCGAGAACTCTACATTAACACTTGGTTATTGTTGGTTAATGCGCTCAGGAAGGAAGTTAAATGAATCACTCTGAAGTCGGTGATTAAACGTAATAAGACGTGAATAAGCTGCGATTTGCGTCAGTGTGTGTATTAGCGTCCCGCTGCGTGACTCAGAGCCTCGGTGATTCAGTGGAGCAGCAGGACACACTTCAGCATCAAAGAGAAAAGCAGTGCATCTTTGAACAAGCCAAGATTGGACTCGGATCTCTCTCCATCCAGCTTAACGAAGTGTGTACTCAGCATGACACACACACACACACACACACACACAAGGTTCTCCGGCTGGACAATAGCCTCCTTAATGAGATTTGCGTGGCCGGATAATTGAACTCTGTTCCATTTCAAAGGAAAAATCTGCAGCACTTCTGCTGTTTGACGCGCCTTATACACGAGATTAAAGTGTACAACCGTGTCCACCTTCACAACACACATACGCACACACACAAACACACAGGCTGGGTGAGATGTTTTTTTGTTATAAACATGGACAATTTTTTTCAATTATGGTTTGTGTGAGAGCGGCGTGTGATGCCGAGGGTGTTTGGCTAATGGCCGCAGGTCGAGGTTCAGCGAGTGGAGCTTATTGCAGACGCGCGCTCAGGCTTTTATGAGCGACACATCAAAAGGTAGATAAACTACCAGAAAAGAGGAGAGATGGAATTGAAATGTTCATCTCCATTTCTGTAAAAATGTGTTTTAGTCTCTTTTTTTGTAACAGAAAATGTCATTTAAACAGCAAAAAAGCATGTGTGTGTGTGTGTGTGTTACAGGACTTTATAATATCCTGTGATTTAGGTTTTTACTGAAAAATGCTTGTTTTCTCTGTGAAGGGGGTGTGGCCTCGGTATCTGTCAGTCTTAGTGAAGGAGGCATGGCCTCTGTATGTCAGTCTCACTGATGGAGGCATGGCCTCTGTCAGTCTCAGCAAAGGTGACTGGGTCTTTCAGTGTCTGTCAGTCTTAGTGAAGGGGGTGTGGCCTCTGCATCTGTCTGTCTCAGTGAAAAAAGTGTGGCCTCTGTGTTGGTCAGTCTCACTGAAGAAGACGTGGATAGGACTGTCACAGTGAAGGAGGTGTGGCCTCTGTCTATCAGTCATAATGAAGGAGGCGTGGCCTCTGTGTCTGTCAGCCTCAGTGAACAGGGTGTGGCCCATGTGCTGGTCAGTCTCACTGAAGGAGTCATGGCCTCTGTGAGTGTCACAGTGAAGGAGGTGTGGCCTCTGTGTCTGTCAATCTTATTGAAGGAGGTGGGGCCTCTGTGAGTGTCAGAATGAAGGAAATGTAGCCTCTGTGTCTGTCAATCTTATTGAAGGAGGTGGGGCCTTTGTGACTGTCACAGTGAAGGAGGTGTGTTCTCTGTGTCGGTCAGTCTCACTGAAGGAGGCGTGGCCTCTGTGTCTGTGAGCCTCAGTGAACGGGGTGTGGCCTCTGTGCTGGTCAGTCTCACTGGAGGCATGGCCTCTGTGACTGTCACAGTGAAGGAAGTGTGACCTCTGTGTCTGTCCATCTCACTGAAGGTATGACCTCTGTGACTGTCACAGTGAAAGAGGTGTGGCCTTTGTGTCTGTCTGTCTTAATGAAGGAGGTGTGGCCTCTGTGACTGTCACAATGAAGGAGACATGGCCTCTGTGTCTGTCACAATGAAGGAGGGGTGGCCTCGGTGTGTTACTCATAATGAAGGAAGCGTAGCATCTGTGACTGTGACAGTAAAGGAGATGTGGTCTCTGTGTATGTCTGTCTCACTGAAGGAGGCGTGGCTTCCATGTCTGTCAGTCTCTGTGAAGGAGTTGTGGCCTCTGTGACTGTCACAGTGAAGGAGGTGTGTCTGTCAGCCTCAGTGAAGGAGTGAGTCTCAAGAACAGAGGTGTGGCTTCTATGTCTATGAGTCTCAGTGAAGGAGGCGTGGCTTCTTTGTCAGTGAGCCTCAGGGAGTGAGGCGTGGCCTCAGTGGCTCTGTGCCATCAATTGAGATTAAATTGCTAACTGAAACACAGACAAGATAAAGACATACTGTTTAAAAAAAAACAAAACGTAGCTGTAGCCTGGAATAATTATGACTGAGTATTGCATGAGTATTAAAAAGGATAACACAGCATGAGTGTTATAAAGGGTTTATTACAGATTATGTACTATTGTAAACACCTTGCTGCACTCTACACTACACCTTTAATATTCCTCAATGACAGAACATCGAGACTCGAACACAGTTGTGGTTTCCAGCTGGAATTCTTCTGGAGCTCACCTTACACTGACACCTGAGTCGCTGGAATGAAACACAGCTTCATTAATTCAGGCATGCTGAAACAATAGCACCTTGAGCGTAGCTCTTAGACGGCAGACGTCTGGAAGGGGGTGGGGGGGTGGGGAGAGACGTGGCACTGACACAACAGCTATTTGTCTACAATCAACCTCAAACCTCGGGAAATCATCAGCACCCAGTCGGAGTGATGAAACATGACAGCTCTCTGAGTTCAAAGACAGTCAGAGATTTATCACTTCTGCTTTCTAGCAGTTTAGCATCCAGAGGACAAGTTCATACTCAACATCACACCAACATCTCCATCACCCTCTCATACTCATCAACACACCATCTCCATCTCCATCACCCTCTAATACTCATCAACACACCATCTCCATCTCCATCACCCTCTCATACTCATCAACACACCATCTCCATCTCCATCACCCTCTAATACTCATCAACACACCATCTCCATCTCCATCACCCTCTCATACTCATCAACACACCATCTCCATCACCATCACCCTCTAATACTCATCAACACACCATCTCCATCTCCATCACCCTCTCATACTCATCAACACACCATCTCCATCTCCATCACCCTCTCATACTCATCAACACTCCATCTCCATCTCCATCACCCTCTCATACTCATCAACACACCATCTCCATCTCCATCACCCTCTCATACTCATCAACACACCATCTCCATCTCCATCACCCTCTAATACTCATCAACACTCCATCTCCATCTCCATCACCCTCTCATACTCATCAACACACCATCTCCATCTCCATCACCCTCTCATACTCATCAACACACCATCTCCATCTCCATCACCCTCTAATACTCATCAACACACCATCTCCATCACCATCACCCTCTAATACTCATCAACACACCATCTCCATCTCCATCACCCTCTAATACTCATCAACACACCATCTCCATCTCCATCACCCTCTAATACTCATCAACACACCATCTCCATCACCATCACCCTCTCATACTCATCAACACACCATCTCCATCACAGCTGGAATTCTTCTGGAGCTCACCTTACACTGACACCTGAGTCGCTGGAATGAAACACAGCTTCATTAATTCAGGCATGCTGAAACAATAGCACCTTGAGCGTAGCTCTTAGACGGCAGACGTCTGGAAGGGGGTGGGGGGGTGGGGAGAGACGTGGCACTGACACAACAGCTATTTGTCTACAATCAACCTCAAACCTCGGGAAATCATCAGCACCCAGTCGGAGTGATGAAACATGACAGCTCTCTGAGTTCAAAGACAGTCAGAGATTTATCACTTCTGCTTTCTAGCAATTTAGCATCCAGAGGACAAGTTCATACTCAACATCACACCAACATCTCCATCACCATCTCATACTCATCAACACACCATCTCCATCTCCATCACCCTCTAATACTCATCAACACACCATCTCCATCACCATCACCCTCTAATACTCATCAACACACCATCTCCATCTCCATCACCCTCTAATACTCATCAACACACCATCTCCATCTCCATCACCCTCTCATACTCATCAACACACCATCTCCATCACCATCACCCTCTAATACTCATCAACACTCCATCTCCATCTCCATCACCCTCTAATACTCATCAACACACCATCTCCATCACCATCACCCTCTCATACTCATCAACACACCATCTCCATCTCCATCACCCTCTAATACTCAACACACCATCTCCATCTCCATCACCCTCTCATACTCATCAACACACCATCTCCATCTCCATCACCCTCTCATACTCATCAACACACCATCTCCATCACCATCACCCTCTCATACTCATCAACACACCATCTCCATCTCCATCACCCTCTAATACTCATCAACACACCATCTCCATCTCCATCACCCTCTCATACTCATCAACACACCATCTCCATCTCCATCACCCTCTAATACTCATCAACACACCATCTCCATCACCCTCTAATACTCATCAACACACCATCTCCATCACCATCACCCTCTAATACTCATCAACACACCATCTCCATCTCCATCGCCCTCTCATACTCATCAACAGACCATCTCCATCTCCATCACCCTCTCATACTCATCAACACACCATCTCCATCACCATCACCCTCTAATACTCATCAACACACCATCTCCATCACCCTCTAATACTCATCAACACACCATCTCCATCACCATCACCCTCTAATACTCATCAACACACCATCTCCATCTCCATCGCCCTCTCATACTCATCAACAGACCATCTCCATCTCCATCACCCTCTCATACTCATCAACACACCATCTCCATCACCATCACCCTCTAATACTCATCAACACACCATCTCCATCACCATCACCCTCTAATACTCATCAACACACCATCTCCATCTCCATCACCCTCTCATACTCATCAACACACCATCTCCATCACCATCACCCTCTCATACTCATCAACACACCATCTCCATCACCCTCTCATACTCATCAACACACCATCTCCATCACCATCACCCTCTAATACTCATCAACACACCATCTCCATCACCCTCTCATACTCAACATCACACCAACATCTCCATCACCCTCTAATACTCATCAACACACCATCTCCATCTCCATCACCCTCTCATACTCATCAACACACCATCTCCATCTCCATCACCCTCTCATACTCATCAACACACCATCTCCATCTCCATCACCCTCTCATACTCATCAACACACCATCTCCATCTCCATCACCCTCTCATACTCATCAACACACCATCTCCATCTCCATCACCCTCTCATACTCATCAACACACCATCTCCATCTCCATCACCCTCTCATACTCATCAACACACCATCTCCATCTCCATCACCCTCTCATACTCATCAACACACCATCTCCATCTCCATCACCCTCTCATACTCATCAACACACCATCTCCATCTCCATCACCCTCTAATACTCATCAACACACCATCTCCATCTCCATCACCCTCTCATACTCATCAACAGACCATCTCCATCTCCATCACCCTCTCATACTCATCAACAGACCATCTCCATCTCCATCACCCTCTCATACTCATCAACACACCATCTCCATCTCCATCACCCTCTCATACTCATCAACACACCATCTCCATCTCCATCACCCTCTCATACTCATCAACACTCCATCTCCATCTCCATCACCCTCTCATACTCATCAACACTCCATCTCCATCACCCTCTCATACTCATCAACACACCATCTCCATCTCCATCACCCTCTCATACTCATCAACACACCATCTCCATCTCCATCACCCTCTCATACTCATCAACACTCCATCTCCATCACCCTCTCATACTCATCAACACACCATCTCCATCTCCATCACCCTCTCATACTCATCAACACACCATCTCCATCACCATCACCCTCTCATACTCATCAACACACCATCTCCATCTCCATCACCCTCTCATACTCAACACACCATCTCCATCACCCTCACCCTCTCATACTCATCAACACACCATCTCCATCACCCTCTCATACTCATCAACACACCATCTCCATCTCCATCACCCTCTCATACTCATCAACACACCATCTCCATCTCCATCACCCTCTCATACTCATCAACACACCATCTCCATCTCCATCACCCTCTCATACTCATCAACACACCATCTCCATCACCATCACCCTCTCATACTCATCAACACACCATCTCCATCTCCATCACCCTCTCATACTCATCAACACACCATCTCCATCTCCATCACCCTCTCATACTCATCAACACACCATCTCCATCACCCTCTCATACTCATCAACACTCCATCTCCATCTCCATCACCCTCTAATACTCATCAACACACCATCTCCATCACCATCACCCTCTCATACTCATCAACACACCATCTCCATCTCCATCACCCTCTCATACTCATCAACACACCATCTCCATCTCCATCACCCTCTCATACTCATCAACACTCCATCTCCATCTCCATCACCCTCTCATACTCATCAACACTCCATCTCCATCTCCATCACCCTCTCATACTCATCAACACACCATCTCCATCTCCATCACCCTCTCATACTCATCAACACACCATCTCCATCTCCATCACCCTCTCATACTCATCAACACACCATCTCCATCTCCATCACCCTCTCATACTCATCAACACACCATCTCCATCTCCATCACCCTCTCATACTCATCAACACACCATCTCCATCTCCATCACCCTCTCATACTCATCAACACACCATCTCCATCACCCTCTCATACTCATCAACACACCATCTCCATCACCCTCTCATACTCATCAACACACCATCTCCATCTCCATCACCCTCTCATACTCATCAGCACACCATCTCCATCACCCTCTCATACTCATCAACACTCCATCTCCATCTCCATCACCCTCTAATACTCAACACACCATCTCCATCTCCATCACCCTCTCATACTCATCAACACACCATCTCCATCTCCCTCTCATACTCATCAACACTCCATCTCCATCTCCATCACCCTCTCATACTCATCAACACTCCATCTCCATCTCCATCACCCTCTCATACTCATCAACACTCCATCTCCATCACCCTCTCATACTCATCAACACACCATCTCCATCTCCATCACCCTCTCATACTCAACACACCATCTCCATCACCCTCTCATACTCATCAACACACCATCTCCATCACCCTCTCATACTCATCAACACACCATCTCCATCACCATCACCCTCTCATACTCATCAACACACCATCTCCATCACCCTCTCATACTCATCAACACACCATCTCCATCACCCTCTCATACTCATCAACACACCATCTCCATCTCCATCACCCTCTCATACTCATCAGCACACCATCTCCATCACCCTCTCATACTCATCAACAGACCATCTCCATCACCCTCTCATACTCATCAACACACCATCTCCATCACCATCACCCTCTCATACTCATCAACACACCATCTCCATCACCCTCACCCTCTCATACTCATCAACACACCATCTCCATCTCCATCACCCTCTCATACTCATCAGCACACCATCTCCATCACCCTCTCATACTCATCAACAGACCATCTCCATCTCCATCACCCTCTCATACTCATCAACACACCATCTCCATCTCCATCTCATACTCATCAACACTCCATCTCCATCACCCTCTCATACTCATCAACACACCATCTCCATCTCCATCACCCTCTCATACTCATCAGCACACCATCTCCATCACCCTCTCATACTCATCAACAGACCATCTCCATCTCCATCACCCTCTCATTCTCATCAACACACCATCTCCATCTCCATCACCCTCTCATACTCATCAACACACCATCTCCATCACCATCACCCTCTCATACTCATCAACACACCATCTCCATCTCCATCACCCTCTCATACTCATCAACAGACCATCTCCATCTCCATCACCCTCTCATACTCATCAACACACCATCTCCATCTCCATCTCATACTCATCAACACACCATCTCCATCTCCATCACCCTCTCATACTCAACACACCATCTCCATCACCCTCTCATACTCATCAACACACCATCTCCATCACCCTCTCATACTCATCAACACACCATCTCCATCTCCATCACCCTCTCATACTCATCAGCACACCATCTCCATCACCCTCTCATACTCATCAACAGACCATCTCCATCTCCATCACCCTCTCATACTCATCAACACACCATCTCCATCACCCTCACCCACTCATACTCATCAACACACCATCTCCATCTCCCTCACCCTCTCATACTCATCAACACACCATCTCCATCTCCATCACCCTCTCATACTCATCAACAGACCATCTCCATCTCCATCACCCTCTCATACTCATCAACACACCATCTCCATCACCATCACCCTCTCATACTCATCAACACACCATCTCCATCACCCTCTCATACTCATCAGCACACCATCTCCATCTCCATCACCCTCTCATACTCATCAACACACCATCTCCATCTCCATCTCATACTCATCAACACACCATCTCCATCACCCTCACCCTCTCATACTCATCAACACACCATCTCCATCACCCTCTCATACTCATCAGCACACCATCTCCATTTCCATTACCCTCACACACTTATACTCATCAACACACCATCTCCATCTCCATCACCCTCTCATACTCAACATCACACCAACATCTCCATCTCCATCACCCTCTCATACTCATCAACACACCATCTCCATCACCCTCTCATACTCATCAACACTCCATCTCCATCTCCATCACCCTCTCATACTCATCAACACACCATCTCCATCACCCTCTCATACTCAACACACCATCTCCATCACCCTCTCATACTCATCAACACACCATCTCCATCTCCATCACCCTCTCATACTCATCAACACACCATCTCCATCACCCTCTCATACTCATCAACACACCATCTCCATCACCCTCACCCTCTCATACTCATCAGCACACCATCTCCATCACCCTCTCATACTCATCAGCACACCATCTCCATCTCCATCACCCTCTCATACTCATCAACACACCATCTCCATCACCATCACCCTCTCATACTCATCAACACACCATCTCCATCACCATCACCCTCTCATACTCATCAACACACCATCTCCATCACCCTCTAATACTCATCAACACACCATCTCCATCTCCATCGCCCTCTCATACTCATCAACAGACCATCTCCATCTCCATCACCCTCTCATACTCATCAACACACCATCTCCATCTCCATCACCCTCACCCTCTCATACTCATCAGCACACCATCTCCATCTCCCTCACACACTTATACTCATCAACACACCATCTCCATCACCCTCAAACTTTCATACTCAGCATCACACCAACATCTCCATCACCATCACCCTCATACACTCATATTCAACATTGCACTAACATCTCCATCACCATCACCCTCATACACTCATACTCAACATCACACCAACATCTCCATCACCATCACACACTCATACTCAACATCACACCAACATCTCCATCACCATCACCCTCATACACTCATATTCAACATCATACCAACATCTCCATCACCATCACACACTCATACTCACCATCACACCAACATCTCCATCACCATCACCCTCATACACTCATATTCAACATCATACCAACATCTCCATCACCCTCACACACTCATACTCACCATCACCAACATCTCCATCACCATCACACACTCATACTCACCATCACACCAACATCTCCATCACCATCACACACTCATACTCACCATCACACCAACATCTCCATCACCCTCACACACTCATATCCACCATCACACCAACATCTCCATCATCCTCACACACTCATATCCACCATCACACCAACATCTCCATCACCATCACACACTCATACTCACCATCACACCAACATCTCCATCACCATCACCCTCATACACTCATATTCAACATCATACCAACATCTCCATCACCCTCACACACTCATACTCACCATCACCAACATCTCCATCACCATCACACACTCATACTCACCATCACACCAACATCTCCATCACCATCACACACTCATACTCACCATCACACCAACATCTCCATCACCCTCACACACTCATATCCACCATCACACCATCTCCATCACCCTCACACACTCATATCCACCATCACACCAACATCTCCATCACCCTCACACACTCATATCCACCATCACACCATCTCCATCACCCTCACACACTCATATCCACCATCACACCAACAACTCCATCACCCTCACACACTCATATCCACCATCACACCAACATCTCTATCACCCTCACACACTCATATCCACCATCACACCAACATCTCCATCACCCTCACACACTCATATCCACCATCACACCAACATCTCCATCACCCTCACACACTCATATCCACCATCACACCAACATCTCCATCACCCTGACACACTCATATCCACCATCACACCAACATCTCCATCACCCTCACACACTCATATCCACCATCACACCAACATCTCCATCACCCTCACACACTCATATCCACCATCACACCAACATCTCCATCACCCTCACACACTCATATCCACCATCACACCATCTCCATCACCCTCACACACTCATATCCACCATCACACCAACATCTCCATCACCCTCACACACTCATATCCACCATCACACCAACATCTCTATCACCCTCACACACTCATATCCACCATCACACCAACATCTCCATCACCCTCACACACTCATATCCACCATCACACCAACATCTCTATCACCCTCACACACTCATATCCACCATCACACCAACATCTCCATCACCCTCACACACTCTATCACAGAAATGGACAGACAGACAGACAGACAGGCAGACAGATAGGTTGACAGACAGTGAGAAATACAGACACAGAGACAGACAGACAGAAATGCAGACAAACAGACAAGCAGGCAGACAGACAAAGGGACAACCAGAGACAGACAGACAGTTTAAGCTCCTTATGTGACCCTCTTGATGTTCAGTGTATTAATAAAGAGATTTCTGCATGTTTCCTGTCTGGTCTCAGGTGTGTGTCCTCAGCAAGCAGGTGTGATCTCTGACTAAATTACACACACACACACACACACACACACACACACACACACTTACACACACACACACACACACTGATCTGAGATCAGATAATCACATCACCTGGGGCCACTTCCTCCTGAACTCAAATTAACACCGCAATGCAATCAGGACACCCCCTGAGGTGAAGTGTACACTTTACCCCTAATCCCTACACACACACACACACACACACTCATACACATTCCTACAACTTACACACACTTGATTCAGACTTTTCACTCGTCTGTATTTAAATTTTATATTTATTTAAAATATTTTTGAGTAATTTCAATTTAATTTATTTTAGATAATTTTTTAAATATTTATTTAAGCATCTTGGCTCATTTCTATCTTTCTGCACACTGATATTTATTTTTTATTTCAGATATTACGGTGATCGTATTTCAGGAATCGTTTCTCGATGATCTAAGGTTCAGGAGCCGGTTTGCTTTCCGAGTCTGAGGTTGGATTATCGGTTGTTTTGTGAAGGATCTTGTTGTTGTTGTTGTTGTTGAGATAAAGCTTGGCTCTCTCACGCCTCACTGCTGGAGAATCATCTCACTGACGCTGTTCTCTGTAACTCTGAGTATTTATTACAGGAAATAAATCCACCTGCACCGTGAAAAACCCAACATCTGACCAAGTGGAAATACACTATATTGCCAAAAGTATTCGCTCACCCATCCAAATAATCAGAATCAGGTGTTCCAATCACTTCCATGGCCACAGGTGTATAAAATCAAGCACCTAGGCATGCAGACTGTTTTTACAAACATTTGTGAAAGAATGGGTCGCTCTCAGGAGCTCAGTGAATTCCAGCGTGGAACTGTGATAGGATGCCACCTGTGCAACAAATCCAGTCGTGAAATTTCCTCGCTCCTAAATATTCCACAGTCAACTGTCAGCTGTATTATAAGAACGTGGAAGTGTTTGGGAACGACAGCAACTCAGCCACGAAGTGGTAGGCCACGTAAACTGACGGAGCGGGGTCAGCGGATGCTGAGGCGCATAGTGCGAAGAGGTCGCCAACTTTCTGCAGAGTCAATACAGACCTCCAAACTTCATGTGGCCTTCAGATGAGCTCAAGAACAGTGCGCAGAGAGCTTCATGGAATGGGTTTCCATGGCCAAGCAGCTGCATCCAAGCCATACATCACCAAGTGCAATGCAAAGCGTCGGATGCAGTGGTGTAAAGCACGCCGCCACTGGACTCTAGAGAAGTGGAGACGCGTTCTCTGGAGTGACGAATCGCGCTTCTCCATCTGGCAATCTGATGGACGAGTCTGGGTTTGGCGGTTGCCAGGAGAACGGTACTTATCTGACTGCATTGTGCCAAGTGTAAAGTTTGGTGGAGGGGGGATTATGGTGTGGGGTTGTTTTTCAGGAGCTGGGCTTGGCCCCTTAGTTCCAGTGAAAGGAACTCTGAATGCTTCAGCATACCAAGACATTTTGGACAATTCCATGCTCCCAACTTTGTGGGAACAGTTTGGAGCTGGCCCCTTCCTCTTCCAACATGACTGTGCACCAGTGACCAAAGCAAGGTCCATAAAGACATGGATGACAGAGTCTGGTGTGGATGAACTTGACTGGCCTGCACAGAGTCCTGACCTCAACCCGATAGAACACCTTTGGGATGAATTAGAGCGGAGACTGAGAGCCAGGTCTTCTTGTCCAACATCAGTGTGTGACCTCACAAATGCGCTTCTGGAAGAATGGTCAAAAATTCCCATAAACACACTCCTAAACCTTGTGGACAGCCTTCCCAGAAGAGTTGAAGCTGTTATAGCTGCAAAGGGTGGACCGACGTCATATTGAACCCTATGGATTAGGAATGGGATGTCACTTAAGTTCATATGCGAGTCAAGGCAGGTGAGCAAATACTTTTGGCAATATACTGTATCTTTAATACGGACGAATTCATCTGTTTCCTGATACAGGATGCACAACAAAACAAATAGACAATTATTTAAAAAATAAAGCTGGATATTTTTCTTTTTATTATTATTATTAATTTCAAGTTTGAACTAGTTTTGTTCTTCTAGCAGATAATCTGGAAATTTATTACAAAGATTTATTTTTTAAAAACAAGCACAAGAAAATCTAAAGCTTGTGCCAGATAAAAGAAATCCCTAGAAACATCTTCAATATGTTATTATTTTTTTATTTAATCATATAATCAGGAAAAAACTCATTAACCTCAAGATATTTTTTTTTATTAACTAAGATTTCATATTTTGCAGAGTGAAGTCACACAGCCGAGAGATCTCTTATTGTGTGTGTGTGTGTGTGTGTGTGAGATGTATTTTTTAATAAATAAAACAGACATGATGCAAAATAAATAAATAGAAAATAAATTATAAGATCTAAAATTTTCTATTAAATTGAATGTATATGTATATATCAAAACGTTATTTTTATCAGTCACACTGTATTTATTTGTTTATTATTAAACAGTTTTAATTCAGTTTTCAATTTATTAAAATGAACAAAACATTTGTTTAAATTTTATTTTATTCCAGCACACCCAAATCTATTCAATGTTTATTATTCATTTATTTAATAAAAAGTATTTTTAATTAAATTAATTAAATAACAATTAATAAATCAGTATTTAATTAGTAATACATGTATTGGTAATTATTAGTAGATATAATAATATTTAATATCTAATATTTTGTAATTTAATTTATTATTAATTCATTAAACCACAATTATACTTATATTTTATATTTATTTATTTATTTTTATTTATTTATTCATTTACATATTTATAATATGTCTAGATTTTTTTTATTATTATTTATTTATACATTTATAATATATTTAGGTTTATTCATTTATATTTATATTATAAAGTATATACTAATGCGTTTTTAGTGGAAACCAAATTAAATCCAAATGAAATCTGAATATTTGAAATATTAGGGCCAAATCTGGAGTGACGAGTTCAGCACTTAAAGGAGGAAGAAGAGTCTTGGAGAAATACTTGAAGAAAGTATCTGATAAGTTTCGATCGTTCTAGTTTTCAGATGCAGAAACTCGCAACTGAATATTTCAGAACGGTCTTCTGCCTCAGCCTTCATTCCAGGAGCTCTTTCTTTTCTTCTTCTCTTCTCTTTTTTTCCCCCACAGACGTGTCTATAAATTTTCAAAGGGATGCTCCTGTCGCTGGTTCTGAGCGCGTGTAACCCGAACGCAGACAGCCGAGCCTCCTGCCAAGTCCTGAATCAGTGCGGAATGATCACTTACACTCGATAGGGCGAGTAAGTCTTCACAAAGTACGCCAGGCATTTGAGCGAGAACTGCGTTTGAACCTTTACGTGATCTATGACAAGTGTTCTGATGCCAAGACGCTGCAACGTGAGACGTGCTAATAACGTCTGCGCCCTGCTGGTGGTGGTGGAGACGGGTGCTGTGTGGAAGAGCGACTCCCGCTTCAGGACTCCTGCTTGCTGAAACCACACGACAACAACAACACGGGGATTTCCAGAGCGAGCTCTAAACACCGCCGCGCGTCGGTTAGCCACAGGACCGCCGGGATTCTTCCAGAGAAATGTAAGCGGCGTGTCGTGGTCTGTAAACGAAACTCTGGCGTGGAATCGGCCGAGCGACGCTGTGTGGTCTGATCCGCACGGCTGCCAGGGATTTCTCTCTCTTAACCAGACAGATACGACTAAAATATCAGCCGAAACCTCCAGCAGTGCCAGTTTAGCCGCAGAATCGTGACCTGAAGCGAGACACGGTGTCGGTTTTCATGCGCTCGCTGCTAGATTATCCCGATTCTCCGTTAACACACGGGTTTACGCAAATTTATCACTTTATTATAAAATACCTACAAACCTTAAGAGATTACGTGAAGCATAAGGAATTTATACATTTACGAGGAATAAAACACCCCTGATGTGACGAAATGAAAATCCATATTTATTTATTTATTACTGAATTAAGTAATATTAACGAAATATTTGATCAACACGTAACGTCCGCAACTCCCTGTTCTGCAGGACATTAAAGCAGCTACAAACAATGAGCTGTTGCTAGAGAAACGATCACTTATTCATTCTAGTTAAAGAATAAGCTACTGTCAGAGCTGCTGGTACAGAACACTAATCAACAGCTTCTGACCAATCAGAGCGCAGAACTCAGAAGAGCTGTGATGTCACTGAGTGACGAGACTGTTAGGAGTAAATGATGTATGTGTGTGTGTGTTTACTTGAACATGTGTCTGTGTGTGTTTGTATGTGTTTTGTGTGTATTTGTGTGTGTGTTTTTGTGTGTGTTTGTGTGTGTGTGTTTATATGTGTGCGTGTGTGTTTTTGTGTGTGTGAGTGTGTGTGTGTGTGTGAGATCTTAATGCTGGTTAATTGTGTGTGTGTGTTGTCTGGTTAAATTAGTTGCTTCAGGATTTAGTGGAGCTTTTTTCTGATTTGTGATGTAGTTCAGACTCTCTCTGACGCTGTACTCACGCTCACACGTGAATGGAAGACGGATTTTGAACTTGATCACGTGTTGTGGCGTCACACGACACGTCTCGGAACAAGTCTGTGTAAAATCTTATTGAAATTGAAAGGAAATGAAAAGAATTCACGAATGAGCAAGATATGTATTGAAGTGTATCTGTTCCGTATCGCAGACGAGTCCGCAGTTATTGTTTCCAAAATGAAGCAGAAACATATTTGAGAAGAACGGCGGGATAGAAGACTAAACGAAGGACAAAAGGGGCCTGGTACTGACACTTGGAGAACACCATCACCTCACAATAGTGTGTGTCACACGATACGAGGACAGACGCGTCCTGTCTCTCCAGGAACGTCTCTCTAAGCCTCTCTGTAGCAGTTACAAGTAGTTGTAAGTGTCTTTTTTTTTGCACCACTCCCTCGAGTGTTTCCATTAAGCGCTGACATCTTCACTCGACGGCCGTCTGGGCCAAACCTGGATCGTCTTCTCTCCGTTTCTCCTCAGGGACGCGTCGCTATTTGTTCCTCTGGTTCTTT
Organism: Hemibagrus wyckioides; assembly: GCF_019097595.1. Taxonomy (NCBI): domain Eukaryota; kingdom Metazoa; phylum Chordata; class Actinopteri; order Siluriformes; family Bagridae; genus Hemibagrus; species Hemibagrus wyckioides. The sequence continues at coordinate 2,149,543 of NC_080722.1, read as the reverse complement.
TTTTCAGGTCCGGAGCCCGAGGCTGTCGGACGGGAGACGCACAAAGGGACGAGAGCTCGGCTCAGCTACTCTCGCTCTCTAAACCGAAGGAGAGAGAAAGCGAAGGAATGACCTCACCTCTTTCCTCTGGTCGTAAATCTCTCGGCAGGTTTCCTGTCGCTCTCACCTGGCGCTCACCTGGCCTAGCGTGACGCAGCTCAGAAAACACGCCGCTTTTGTTCACCCTTCATTCAGATCCAGTCAGATAAGGAAGACTAGATGCTTTCTGCCTGTGTGTCTGACTCGCTTGTCACTTGCCTGAAGCCAGACACGGTGTGTATAACTACACGGGTCACACACAGGCATGTTCTCCGTGTCCTCACACACTCCACACAAACAACACAGGGGTCTGGGGGGTTTTCCCAACAAATAAAAAGAGCTTAATACTAAATACCCAACATCGGTAATGCTGTGATTACAGGACTTCCAGATACTACAGCACTCCATGATGGAGATGATTATGAATTATTCACATTCATTATTCAGAGTAAACGCAGTAAATACGATTACCGTTAGTAACCATCTGGTTTAAACTAGTGCCATGTTTTAAACTAGTTAACACAAGAAAGAGACAAAATGTCACATTCTCTTATAGTGATGTGTTTCTGCTTCCTGTCTCTTGAAGGCGTATCACTTGGAGGCATGTCAGTTGGGGGCGTGTCAGTTGGAGATGTGCCAGTTTATGGTGTGTCAGTTGTGGGTGTGTCAGTTGTAGGCATGTCAGTTGCAGGTGTGTCAGTTGTAGGCGTGTCAGTTGTAGGCGTGTCAGTTTAAGGTGTGTCAGTTGTGTGCATGTCAATTGTAGGTGTGTCAGTTGAGGACGTGTCATTTGGAGGTGTATCAGTTGAGGACGTGTCATTTGGAGGTGTATCAGTTGAGGACGTGTCATTTGGAGGTGTGTCAGTTGAGGACGTGTCATTTGGAGGTGTATCAGTTGAGGACGTGTCATTTGGAGGTGTATCAGTTGAGGACGTGTCATTTGGAGGTGTATCAGTTGAGGACGTGTCAGTTGAGGACGTGTCATTTGGAGGTGTATCAGTTGAGGACGTGTCATTTGGAGGTGTATCAGTTGAGGACGTGTCAGTTGAGGACGTGTCATTTGGAGGTGTATCAGTTGAGGACGTGTCATTTGGAGGTGTATCAGTTGAGGACATGTCATTTGGAGGTGTATCAGTTGAGGATGTGTCAGTTGAGGACGTGTCATTTGGAGGTGTGTCAGTTGAGGACGTGTCATTTGGAGGTGTATCAGTTGAGGACGTGTCATTTGGAGGTGTATCAGTTGAGGACATGTCATTTGGAGGTGTATCAGTTGAGGACGTGTCATTTGGAGGTGTGTCAGTTGAGGACGTGTCATTTGGAGGTGTGTCAGTTGAGGACGTGTCATTTGGAGGTGTATCAGTTGAGGACGTGTCATTTGGAGGTGTATCAGTTGAGGACGTGTCAGTTGAGGACGTGTCATTTGGAGGTGTATCAGTTGAGGACGTGTCATTTGGAGGTGTATCAGTTGTAGGTTTGCCAGTTTAAGACATGCCACTTAGGGTGTATCAGTTGAGGATGTGTCAGTTGAGGACGTGTCATTTGGAGGTGTCAGTTGAGGACGTGTCATTTGGAGGTGTATCAGTTGAGGACGTGTCATTTGGAGGTGTATCAGTTGAGGACGTGTCATTTGGAGGTGTATCAGTTGAGGACGTGTCAGTTGAGGACGTGTCATTTGGAGGTGTGTCAGTTGAGGACGTGTCATTTGGAGGTGTGTCAGTTGAGGACGTGTCATTTGGAGGTGTATCAGTTGAGGATGTGTCATTTGGAGGTGTATCAGTTGAGGACGTGTCAGTTGAGGACGTGTCATTTGGAGGTGTATCAGTTGAGGACGTGTCAGTTGAGGACGTGTCATTTGGAGGTGTGTCAGTTGAGGACGTGTCATTTGGAGGTGTGTCAGTTGTAGGTTTGCCAGTTTAAGACATGCCACTTAGGGTGTGTCAGTTGTAGGTATTGTAGGCGTGTCAGTTTGGGGTGTGTCAGTTGTAGGCGTGTCAATTGTAGGTGTGTCAGTTGAGGACGTGTCATTTGGAGGTGTATCAGTTGAGGACGTGTCATTTGGGGGTGTATCAGTTGAGGACGTGTCATTTGGAGGTGTATCAGTTGAGGACGTGTCATTTGGAGGTGTATCAGTTGAGGACGTGTCATTTGGAGGTGTATCAGTCGAGGACGTGTCATTTGGAGGTGTATCAGTTGAGGACGTGTCAGTTGGAGGTGTATCAGTTGAAGACGTGTCATTTGGAGGTGTATCAGTTGAGGACGTGTCATTTGGAGGTGTATCAGTTGAGGACGTGTCAGTTGGAGGTGTATCAGTTGAAGACGTGTCATTTGGAGGTGTATCAGTTGAGGACGTGTCATTTGGAGGTGTATCAGTTGAGGACGTGTCATTTGGAGGTGTATCAGTTGAGGACGTGTCATTTGGAGGTGTATCAGTTGAGGACGTGTCATTTGGAGGTGTATCAGTTGAGGACGTGTCATTTGGAGGTGTATCAGTTGAGGACGTGTCAGTTGAGGACGTGTCATTTGGAGGTGTGTCAGTTGAGGACGTGTCAGTTGAGGACATGTCAGTTGAGGACGTGTCATTTGGAGGTGTGTCAGTTGAGGACGTGTCATTTGGAGGTGTGTCAGTTGTAGGTTTGCCAGTTTAAGACATGCCACTTAGGGTGTGTCAGTTGTAGGTATTGTAGGCGTGTCAGTTTGGGGTGTGTCAGTTGTAGGCGTGTCAATTGTAGGTGTGTCAGTTGAGGACGTGTCATTTGGAGGTGTATCAGTCGAGGACGTGTCATTTGGGGGTGTATCAGTCGAGGACGTGTCATTTGGGGGTGTATCAGTCGAGGACGTGTCATTTGGGGGTGTATCAGTCGAGGACGTGTCATTTGGGGGTGTATCAGTCGAGGACGTGTCATTTGGGGGTGTATCAGTCGAGGACGTGTCATTTGGGGGTGTATCAGTCGAGGACGTGTCATTTGGAGGTGTATCAGTCGAGGACGTGTCATTTGGAGGTGTATCAGTCGAGGACGTGTCATTTGGAGGTGTATCAGTCGAGGACGTGTCAGTTGGAGGTGTATCAGTCGAGGACGTGTCAGTTGGAGGTGTATCAGTCGAGGACGTGTCAGTTGGAGGTGTATCAGTCGAGGACGTGTCATTTGGAGGTGTATCAGTCGAGGACGTGTCATTTGGAGGTGTATCAGTCGAGGACGTGTCATTTGGAGGTGTATCAGTCGAGGACGTGTCATTTGGAGGTGTATCAGTCGAGGACGTGTCATTTGGAGGTGTATCAGTCGAGGACGTGTCATTTGGAGGTGTATCAGTCGAGGACGTGTCAGTTGGAGGTGTATCAGTCGAGGACGTGTCAGTTGGAGGTGTATCAGTCGAGGACGTGTCAGTTGGAGGTGTATCAGTCGAGGACGTGTCATTTGGAGGTGTATCAGTCGAGGACGTGTCAGTTGGAGGTGTATCAGTCGAGGACGTGTCAGTTGGAGGTGTATCAGTCGAGGACGTGTCAGTTGGAGGTGTATCAGTCGAGGACGTGTCAGTTGGAGGTGTATCAGTCGAGGACGTGTCAGTTGGAGGTGTATCAGTCGAGGACGTGTCATTTGGAGGTGTATCAGTCGAGGACGTGTCATTTGGAGGTGTATCAGTCGAGGACGTGTCAGTTGGAGGTGTATCAGTCGAGGACGTGTCAGTTGGAGGTGTATCAGTTGAGGATGTGTCATTTGGAGGTGTATCAGTTGAGGACGTGTCATTTGGAGGTGTATCAGTTGAGGACGTGTCAGTTGGAGGTGTGTCAGTTGAGGACGTGTCAGTTGAGGACGTGTCAGTTGAGGACGTGTCATTTGGAGGTGTGTCAGTTGAGGATGTGTCATTTGGAGGTGTATCAGTTGAGGACGTGTCATTTGGAGGTGTATCAGTTGAGGACGTGTCAGTTGGAGGTGTGTCAGTTGAGGACGTGTCAGTTGGGGGCGTGTCAGTAAGAAAACAGAGGAATCAGTGTTTAGAGCGTCTGCAGTTAATGTTTTTGAACGTGTTGAAACTGAAGGTTTTTTTAATGGTTCCATCAGTTTGTGAACCCACTGTAAACTTTACTATATTAATACTGAATCTGATTTACAACACACACACACACACACACACACACAATACGATATTACACAGTATTAATATAATAAAGTTTACAGTGGGTTCACAAACTAATGGAACCATTAAAACTGACTGCCCCTGATGTGTGTCATGCGTGTCCATTATTTCCTAGAAGTTAAAACCTTGCTGTAGTTTTGTGGAGCTGACTCGCTCCACAGTGACTCCTCTGACTCGTAAACACAGAGGACCCGAGCCCACGGTCAGTCCGGTCTGTGTGTCACTGGACTGTCTGATGTCTGAGTTCAGTCTTTCAGAAATCGTGTGTATCTGTGGCCTGATTTCCTGATGCCGTGTGTGTGTGTGTGTGTGCTGTGGCTCGACTTTAACAATCAACACAACGATCTCTGGGTCTAAATCCCAAGCAGAAACATCTGGATACGCAGAATTCCGTGTGTCTGATAATCTCTGGGATGTAAATCAACCTCCGATCACTGAACCCGCTATGTAACTTTCCTTTTTTTTTTTCTCCAATCACTGCAAGTAAGACGGATGCTTCACACACACACACACACTCTCACGAAGGCATGTGATCACCTGTAGGTCTGGCAGCAGCTCAGCTCTCGTTGGGTTTCAGATCCTGGCACGGCTTCTCAGGTATGAAGGGCGTGTTACCTAAAGCTACAGGTGCCGTGTTTCAGGTGAACTCGCTGTAAACTCACACCGTCTGACTCTTTTGTTCTGTCATGTCTCAAACAAGATGTAGACAGAAAAAAAAAACACACACACACACACACACACACACACACCAGTTCTCCTCGCTGTCCTGACACACACACACACACACACAAACACACCGGTTCTCCTCGCTGTCCTGACACACACACACACACCGGTTCTCCTCGCTGTCCTGACACACACACACACACACCGGTTCTCCTCGCTGTCCTGACACACACACACACACACACCGGTTCTCCTCGCTGTCCTGACACACAGAAATGTTTGTCTTTTTTTTCTCAAACGAACACATTTCCTAGAAGCGTCTGCACGATGCCCGAGCCCATTCTTCAGAAATCCTATTTCTTTTTAAATCGGAGGCATTAGAGCAGCGGCAATAATTATTAGCGCCACATTCACGCTCCTTTATTCTGGTCCATTTTAAGCGCGGTTACTACGAGAGGTTAAAATATGAAGCGCTCTTCCAGGGCTGAACGGCTGCAGGCTTTTTTTTTTCGTTCTAAACTCGAGAGCGCAATTTATGGCTGATTTAATTTGGCTCTTCGCAAACATTCCTAATGACATTAGTCCCGCTGCATACACTGACTGCCTCCGTCTTATTCCATTAACCCCCCAAATCGGGTTTAAAGACCATATTGATGCCGAGCATTATTAAGGGTGATTATCAAAACAACAGACAATGGGCCAAAGTGTCCGCTAACCAGTTTATGTGTAATTTTGCAGAGCCACAACAGATGGCTGAGGCAGTAAATTACAGCCTGCTGGAGCTGGAGCTGGAGCTGCTGTGGAGAACTGTACTTCAGCTGTAATGTGGAAATGCAGCAGGCTGGAGATAAGGAGGGTCGCGGCAAAATGGCTTCCTGGTAATTGAGGAGCAGAATAGAAGGCAGGGGGAACAGGTGTGACCCTAAGCATGTTGGACGTCTCGTTGCGTAAATGAGGAAAAAGAAAAGGTTTTAAAGTGTAGTTTCAGGGTCATGGGATGAGTGAGACCTTCGTCTGGAACAGGGCAATGTTGTTAATCGTTAGGCGTTCATGCTTTCTGGATTCTGATTGGTCAGGCTATTGTCACTATAGTAACAACTCGTACGCTCTTTCAAATGCTATAGCAAGTTTGTTCGGCGGATTCAAGACGTGCAATGGTGCGGGGATATGGAGGCGATTTCTGTAAGGAATCGTTTTCTTCAGCATGAGAGCAGAAGGAGTCTCCAGCATCAGAGCTTCACAACAAAACTGTGATTAGGATTTTTACCAAAAAAAGAAGAAAACTAAGATGCTTTGATAAGCTGTGGTTCCTTTTTTTCCAATTCAATTCGATTTTATTTGTATAGCACCTTTTACAATGGACACTATCTCAAAGCAGCTTTACAAAAGAAGATAAACAGAGAAAGGAGAGGGGGAAAAAATTTAAAAAATAAAAATAAATTATTAAAGTAAAGTAAATTATTAAACTATTTTATCCTTATTTTGTTTAGGAAGTTCCCTAAACATTAAACATAACGATAACTGGATAAAAAGTACGATGTTTCACGGCATACTAAATGAGAGATTGTAATCGGCTGATGAATTGCAGTGATATAAAAGTCAGTAAGATCGACTCCTCATCACACCATGCCGTCGTTGATTATTTTCCCACAGCAGCACAACAGAGTATCAGATACATCACTTACAAAAAACAACTACACATAATAGATTGTTTAAAGGGTGCCAAAACTTTTAATCGTCTTTCCCTATATAAAGCCCGAGGAGATGCTCGTTCACTCCACACACTCGGATTAACGTGACACTCATCAGGCGGTTCAGTGAATCCTTCAGAAACTTCTAGAAGGTTTATATTTCTGTAAAGCTGGTTTGTTCAGGACCAGAGAGAAGCAGGAGATCTCCTCGCCTTGACAAAAGCCCTCCATTTGTTTCAACCCTCCCGTTTCCAGATGTATGACTTGCAAATTCGGGCGTCATTATGCGCACCGGGCCAATCGGCAGGTCCGACTCGCTGACAGATATGCAAATGGCTCCACTCCATCCACTTCACTCCTTTGATTCGGGGCCAATTAAAGCAAATGCTGCTCTGCGTGTATAATGAAGTGGCTGTGCTGCGGCGACTTGCCTGACTGGATAAATGAACGCTTATTGATCTTTCTTTAGTGTCTATTGATAGCATCCTGCACTGAAAGACTCCAAAACAAATGGGCGTTTAAGAGACGAGGCCCCCACCCCGCCCCACCCCGGCCGTGCTGCTACGCTAATAACAAATGATATTAAAGCACAAAAAGCGGAGAAGACTGGGCTGTAATTAGCGATCACGGCACTTAGAGCTTTTTAAACTTCACGCAGCTGATGATGATGATGATGATGGTTATACTAAACAAAAGAAAACTAGCATCCTGATTGATTAATAATAGGCAAGAATAACAGGATTAATCAGAGGAAGAGATGTAAATAAAATGCAGAAAGGAGGAAATAGCTGCACTCCAGCCACTCCACAGGGAGATAAACACGTAAACAAAACAAAGCCGAGGCCGAAGCATCTCTCAGAGAGAAGCAGGTGCCGGGGGGTTTGTGCTCGGAGACGCAGCTCCGGCCGGTGGCCGTGTCGGGGTTTGAAAAGCGTTCCTCGCACCCTGTAAATCAAGCTAAACACATAATGGACGCGGTAAGTAGTTAATTTTAAAATCAATGGCACTAATTCGGTTTGTGGCGGAGATACCAGAGGAGCAGCTGCAGCTCCAACTCCTCTTCTACTTTCATTTCACTGACATGCTGAAAATAATTATTAAACCATCCAGCTCTATTTATTTATTTATTTATTTATTTATTTATTTATTTATTTATTTACGTACGTATTTATTTGTTTTCATTTATTTATTTTATTTATGTATTTATTTATTTATGAATCACTTGTTAGAATTATAAAACCCTTCAAACAAACTCATTAAACTGTTAAGTGTAATTGTTTTTATGGAAACAAAAAGATTTAAAGCGATTAGATCTACTGGATTACTGAGGACCAGAGCTACTCAGAAGTGAGCACTACTCAGGGAGCCTACTCAGGGAGCACTACTCTGAGTAAGCTCCCTGAGTAGTTCTACCTGAATAGTGCTCCCTGAGTAGGCTCACTTAGTAGTGCTCACTTCTGAGTAGCTCTGGTCCTCAGTAATCCAGTAGATCTAATCGCTTTAAATCTTTTTGTTTCCATAAAAACAATTACACTTAACGGTTCAATGAGTTTGTTCGAAGGGTGCCAAAACTTTTAAATGATACACACACACACTTCCACATGATAAACACACACGTCTGTTTGATTTTGTTCACATGAATCAGACTTTCATTCTATTTTAGAAATTCAATTAAACACCATGTCTATTTATTTATTTGTTTATTTATTTATTTATTTTTGGTGAAATAAACCAGTCCCCGGTGCTGTAGCTCATGAAGCTTGTTGAATGCTGTTAGCTTCTTTTCCTCATTAACAAGCTCGCGGTCGGTGTTGTTCGGAGAGCTCGCGGCAGCCGTTGCCTCAGATACATTTCAGGATAAATTTGGTAATTGAAGCGCTCACGGATTCTTGAATGCTAATTTGACCGGCACTCGCGTTCCTTCTGAGGGCGCTTAGCGTCCAGTGACGCTCGGAAGAAGCGGGGAGCGCTTGTGAGGAAACAAAGCGACACAAAAGTGAAAAAGTGGAGGAGGAGCCGGAGCTAATCAATCACATGAGCAGAGGATCACTGTGCCGCTAACACACTCGCATCACTGTGTGTCTTCATCTTCACACCAGGTTCACTAGATCATCACGAACCATCCTGTAGACTTCACTCAAACATGCTGCCTACCTAGGGAACCTAACGAGTGGACAAGGTTAATCCAGATATTGAGATCACAGAGCTGAGGAGTTCTGTCACTCAAGCGGGCTCATTACAATATTAGGCCCTGCCCACTTCTGATCTGATTTTCTGTCTTGTGTTTTTTTCCCCTCCGTTTAAGTTTATTCTTTAATAATAAAAAGCCTTTTGTCTGGTGTTTATAAATACATGTTTTAATTCTACTCCTGCTCTGAGTACACACGTACACACACACACACACACACGAATACTGGAAAGCCAATAGACGCTCGTTAAGCAGCAGCGAGAAAACCAGTTTAAGCCGCTTTCCGGCAAACGCTCGCATCTTCCGCCCTGTTGACATGCGCTTTGAGAAATCACATGATTTCCCCGTCATGGCAAGCTGTCAATTAAGCTGCAATCTCTGTAACAACATAAAGCAGTGGCTCACACACACACACACACACACACGAACAGCAGAAGCAGCTCTGGACTGAGACTAAACTGTGTGTTTTATGAATTGTATATTTGTGCTGTGTATCTCACCATCAGCAGCAGAACAGAACCACAATACTGCTCTTACACACACACACACACACACACACCAGATGAATGGAGTCTTCAGAGAGCAGCCATTAACAATTTCTGCTGTGTGTTATCTATGACAACACACACACACACACACACTTTAAGGAAATGGAGAAAAAAAACCCCCCAGAAACAATGTGTGTGTGTGTGTGTGTGTGTGTGTTTCTGAAACAGCAATATTATTTATCAATACACTGTTATTTTAGTTATTTTAGATTGGTTAAAATCAATCCACGTAGCTCCGACAACACACACACACACACACATTTCAGGCTTTCCCTCCAAACTGTACATTTGCACATTAAAACTTCTGAATCTAAACTTCTCTTGTGTGAGCTGGAAACTCTCCTATGTTCATTTCTGCAGAAAAAAATGAAAAAGATTTAAATATTTATTAGACGCTCAAATGGGCGTGTCTCGGGCAGGTGTGTCTGTAACGGGCAGGTGTGTCTGTCACGGGCAGGTGTGTCCGTCACGGGCAGGTGTGTCCGTCACGGGCAGGTGTGTCCGTCACGGGCAGGTGTGTCTGTCACGGGCAGGGGGAAAGCCACAGCGAGATTCGGTCAACGGCGTCGCGCAACTCGGGTGAAGACGGGGGTGCCAATACTTTTAGTCGTAATGAAACAGAACGTTGCATTGAAGAATCTTTCAGGAGCAGGAGGAGTCAGGGTTTCGTTCTATTACACACTATGTAGTGAGCTATGTAGGGTGCATAATGCTGTTATAACACACACTGTGTAGTGAGCTATGTAGGGTGCATAATGCTGTTATAACACACACTGTGTAGTGAGCTATGTAGGGTGAATAATGCTGTTATAACACACACTGTGTAGTGAGCTATGTAGGGTGCATAATGCTGTTATAACACACACTGTGTAGTGAGCTATGTAGGGTGCATAATGCGGTTATAACACACACTGTGTAGTGAGCTATGTAGGGTGAATAATGCTGTTATAACACACACTGTGTAGTGAGCTATGTAGGGTGCATAATGCTGTTATAACACACTGTGTAGTGAGCTATGTAGGGTGCATAATGCTGTTATAACACACTGTGTAGTGAGCTATGTAGGGTGCATAATGCTGTTATAACACACTGTGTAGTGAGCTATGTAGGGTGCATAATGCTGTTATAACACACACTGTGTAGTGAGCTATGTAGGGTGCATAATGCTGTTATAACACACTGTGTAGTGAGCTATGTAGGGTGCATAATGCTGTTATAACACACACTGTGTAGTGAGCTATGTAGGGTGCATAATGCTGTTATAACACACACTGTAGTGAGCTATGTAGGGTGCATAATGCTGTTATAACACACACTGTAGTGAGCTATGTAGGGTGCATAATGCTGTTATAACACACACTGTGTAGTGAGCTATGTAGGGTGCATAATGCTGTTATAACACACAGTGAATTAAAAAAATAAATGATGTCATTATTATTGTGGCTAAAATAATCAGACAGAGATAAACAGGTGACCGGGGTGTGTATGTGTGTGTGTGTGTGTGAGGACACAGTCTGTCAGAAGGGCTGTGCTCAGCTCTCCGTCTCTGAAGCTGGAGTGCTTAATGCATTATGGATCGTGTGAGCGCGCAGCGGAGCGAGGTGGGATCGATATTCCGCAGTGTTCCCTTCCCCTGTAGCGGATCCTTTTCCCCTTTCAGAGCTCGGATAACAAAAAGAGCCTCTAATAAAACCATCAATTTATTACACACACGCAGGATTTATTTACACGTCCACAGGGGAGGCATGCGCGAGCTGTGTTAGCATACTCTATAGCTGCTACTGTGACTAGCGACATGGTGCACACACACACACACACACACACACACTGATTATAGACAGATACACAATATAACCAGACAGACAGACAGAATAACCAGACATACAGACAGGCACACAGTATAACCAGACAGACAGACAGACAGACAGACATAACCAGACAGACAGACAGACAGACATTATAATCAGACAGACAGACAGAATAACCAGACAGACACACATACAGATACAAAGTATAATCAGACAGACAGACAGAGTGTCAGACAGACAGATACACAGTATAAAACCAGACTGATGATGATGGTGATTATTATTATTATTATTATTATTATTATTATTATTATTATTATTAGCAGCTCTACAGGTCTCTGGACAGGTTTGGTGCTTCAATTTTAAGGCAATAATGTTAATGATATTACTGGTGCTACTGGTGTTACTGGTGTTACTGGTGTTACTGGTGTTACTGTGTAACCCTGATACACACCACAGCCTCAATTTACAAATATTTCTTTAAAATAGCGGATGATATTTTAACACAGTGTCTCCCCCCGGACAGCAGAGAGGACCCTGGGGAGGGTCTGGGGGGGCAGCTGTGGGGCAGCAGAGATGGGGGGGGGTGGAGGCATGTGGTGTTGGGGTGAGCAGATGTCATACAGATGGATTGGTAATGGAGGATTGTCCAGCACTTAGATGATGGACAGGACGATGGTCTCAGTGGAGTAAAGTCTGTTCTGGTTCATGTTAAAGTCTGATCAAACATGTACACCCGTGTGTGACCTGCCGTGGACAGGCGCCACGTGATGACATCATCAAAAAGCGCTGCACAGTCATGCATCTGTTTCTCTCCAGCTCACAAAGAGGTTATAAGAGGACAGAGGGAACACGGCCTGTCGTAACTTACTGACATCTCTATGTCTGTCTCTTTATCTCTCTCTGTGTTATTCTTCCTTCCTCTGTCTGTCTCTCTCTCTCAGTCTGTTATTCTGTCTCTCTCTCTCTCTCTCTATCTGTCTGTCTCTCTTTCTGTCTATCTTTCAGTCTGATATTCTCTCCATCTGTCTGTCTCTCTTTCTCTCTCTCTGTCTGTCTCTCAGTCTGTTATTCTCCCTGTCTGTCTGTCTCTCTCTCTCTGTCTATCTCTAAGTCCGATATTCTCTGCGTCTGTCTGTCACACTCTGTCTGTCTCTCTCTTTCTTTCTCTCAGTCTGTCTCTGTTATTCTCTCTCGGTCTGTCTTTCTGTCTGTCTGTCATGTCATTTCTGATGTTGTCTTTTTGTCTGTCGTTTTAACTCTGTCAATTATTTTGTCATTGTTCTGTTCTGTCTCTCTGTCTGCCTTTCTGTCTCTCTGTCTGCCTTTCTGTCTCTCTGTCTGTATATTGTTTTGTATCTGTCCAAACTGCCTGTATTACTATTATTATTATTATTATTATTATTATTATTATTGTACAGATCTGAAATTATTCATCTGTCTATTTTTTTGAATGTCAGTCTGTCCTTTTATTTACCTATCAATGATGTAACTACGAAAATCTATCTATCAATCAATCAATCCGTCCGTCCGTCCATCCATCATAGTAGAGTGTAAAAGCGTCAGTAAATCTCGACTTGGCTCCAGATCGGCCTGTAAGGCGAGAATCCCCCAAGACTGTGTGACCTTTGACCTCTCACAGTCTTTAGCCTTGACTTCACTCTGTCAACATGGCAGTAAGTATTGTTCTGTTTGACAGAGAGCAAATTAAACACCACCCCAAGCCCTCGTCTCTCTCTCTTTCTCTCTCTCTACCCCCCCCCCCCCGCTATTATCATATGTTTATTTTTTTACTCTCACACTGGAAATCTCTCATAACCTCAGAATAAACCTTTACCTCTAATATCATCTCTATTTTATCTCTTCACCAGACATGGACTTATTTATTTATTTGTTTTCTTTTTTTTTTTCCTCCACTCGTTTTGCTGCAATCGCTCGCCGATCCTCGCCACTTTGCATGCGCAGTGTGCGTCTGGAGTATTTTACTTCATTAGCCAAATCAATTAATTGCCTTCCCGTTAAGCAAACTACCCAGAAAGCCCCGAAGCAGCCGCACTATTGAGGCAGGGAGAGGAGGCTCAAAAGGCTGCTTTTAGGCCCGGCATTTACATGCAATTATCTTCTTATACAATTAACTGGATTGGGCTAATGAGCATCTTGCAGGCAGCGAGCGGATTGAGTCCCTGAATGGCGGAGCTGAGTGAGTAATTGCCGGTTCGGCATGGCCATGTTAATGGGAGCGATCTGAAAGGAGGAAAAAAAAAGTCTGCATCGGAGAAGAGTGCCACTTAGCCGAGCGGGAGAAACAAATATTCCAGCAGTCAACAACACGCAAATCGCTCAGGAGGGGAACGACTGCTGCGGCGGTGACGGCAGCCATGTTGTGGTCTCATACAAAATTAAAAATGGAAATTAATTTAAAAATAAATGAACACATTTTTTTTTTAAATGGAAAAATCCTTTCAATGCCTTAGCAACAACTCTGAAAAAATTCAGTTTAATATTACATCATAATATTTTCTTTAATAATTCTACATTAGATTTATTAATCTGTATCTCAATATGCAAATGAGCTCTCGAACAACCGACAACGTTTTTTCATCCGTGAATATTCTGACCAAACACTTTATCTGACAAAACACGCAGGACCGTGAGGATGATCTTTCTGGACTTTAGCTGAAGTTTTTTATGTGTCTGTTCACTGGTCTGTATATTTTAATTCAGATTGATTCATCTTCATTTATCGCTTCTGTTCATTTGGATTTGCTGCTTTGACTCATTTTGATTCGGTGCATGATTCATTTAAACAACTGCATTAATTCATGTTAACTATAGACATTTTTATTCATTGCTTTGACTCATTTTGATTCACTGCATTGACTTGTTTTGATTCAAGACATTTCCTATTTTGATTCAGTTTGATTCATTGAGTTGTTTTGTTTAATTTTGATTCACTGCTTTGACTCATGTTGATCCATTGCTTTGACTCATTTTGATTCACTGCATTGACTTGTTTTGATTCATTGTTTTGACTCATTTTGATTCAATGCTTTGACTCATTTTGATTCACTGTATTGACTTGTTTTGATTCAAGACATTTCCTATTTTGATTCAGTTTGATTCATTGAGTTGTTTTGTTTAATTTTGATTCACTGCTTTGACTCATTTTGATTCACTGTATTGACTTGTTTTGATTCAAGACATTTCCTATTTTGATTCAGTTTGATTCATTGAGTTGTTTTGTTTAATTTTGATTCACTGCTTTGACTCATTTTGATTCACTGCATTGACTTGTTTTGATTCATTGCTTTGACTCATTTTGATTCAATGCTTTGACTCATTTTGATTCACTGTATTGACTTGTTTTGATTCTAGACATTTCCTATTTTGATTCAGTTTGATTCATTGAGTTGTTTTGTTTAATTTTGATTCACTGCTTTGACTCATTTTGATTCATTGCTTTGACTCATTTTGTTTCACTGCATTGACTTGTTTTGATTCATTGCTTTGACTCATTTTGATCCACTGCATTGACATGTTTTGATTCATTGCTTTGACTCATTTTGATTCAATGCTTTGACTCATTTTGATTCACTGTATTGACTTGTTTTGATTCATTGCTTTGATTCATTTTGATTTACTGCACTGACTTGTTTTAATTCAAGACACTTACTATTTTGATTCAGTTTGATTCATGGTAATGAACTGTTTTGATTCATTATTTTGATTAATTTTTTCACCGTATGATACAGTTAAAGAATTTATTTGACTCGTTGCCTTGTTACAATTTGATTCCCTGCTTTGACTTGATTTAATTCAGTGCACTGATTCACTTTTGATTGATCCATCGCAGTTTCAGAGCATGATTAATAGAAATCACTGAATTAATTCTATTCATTCATTGCAACGATTCATATTGATTCATTACTTCATATAAATTGTGTCACTTTGATTCACTGCTTTGAGTCGCTTTAATTCAGTGCATGAATTTATTTGACTTATTTTGACCGATTCAGTTTGTTTCAGGGCAACAATTCTGTTCATTGTTGTATCAGTGCAATGATTCATATCCAGTTTCAATTTGTTTCTTTTGAATCACTGCTTTGACTCAGTGTACCAATTCAGTCTGATTCACTGCATTGACTCATTTTGATTCACTGCATTGACTTCAACACATTTACAATTTTGATTCAGTTTGATTCATGGTAATAACTTGATTTGTTTCAGTGATTTGACTCACTGTATGATACAGTTAAAGAATTGCATTCTTTGCATCGATTCAGACTGACTGAACCGATTCAGTTTGTTTCAATGCTTTGACTCATTTTGATTCAGTGCAACGATTCTGTTCATTTTCAGTTGATTCCTCTCTTTGACTAAAGATGTATCAGTGCAGTGATTCACATCCAGTTTCAATTCGTTCCTTTTGACTCCCTGCTTTGACTCGTTTTGATTCGGTGTATTCCTGTATCTCATGTAAGTGATGTTTGATGATGTTTCAGGAGAGATTATGAGCAGTGATGTGGCGGTGAGGCGCCTGACCCAGCGTGCGGTCATCAGCACGCTGTTCTGGGGCGGTGCAGGTGTGAACACAATGCGGGGCTTTTAACAGTTCCTCCTTTCATCACCTCCTCGCTCTTCACACCGAAATTGCGATACAAATACGCCATTCTGTAAACCAAGCCGTGTGCCTTTGTCCTGCACTCGCCACTCACCGCCTCATAAACACTCCTCTACCTCGCCCAAAAAAGTTGACTGGTGTCATTTACTGACAGCCATTACAAAGAGCTGATAATATAATAACTGTGTGTGTGTGTGTCTGTGTGTGTGTGTTTTGAGAGCCTTTAACACTTCCATCTCGATGTGTTTCACAAACTCGGGTCATTTTAAATGACTTAAAAGTTTAATTAATGCTAAAATGATAAGCAGGATAAGCATTATTAAAAAAAAACATGACACGTTAGGGGACACACACACACACACACACACCAGCATAATGTCAGTGCTACTATAACTTGACTACAGTGCCATCTGTTGGTGGAATAATAACAATAATAATAATAATAATAATAATAATAACAATAATAATAATAATAATGTTGAGAGATTAAACGCTGAGAACATTCTCAATCCAATTTATTTATTAATTTATTCTTTTATTTACTTATAAATTATTTAGATTTGCAAAATAAAAGTCCAAATGTAATCTGTTAGTCCGAAATAAATATAATATATATTTAATATATTTATATATAAATATATCTATGTCTGAAGATCACTAGTCTCACTACAACCTCTCTCTCTCTCTCTCTCTCTCTCCTTTGTCTCACTGTCTCTCTTTAACTCCTTTTCTCTCTCTCTCTCTTTATCCATCTCTCTGTCTTTCGGTTTCCATCTTATGTTTGTAGTCTCTCTTCATCTGTCTTGTTTACTTTATGAGTGCACTCCCTCGCTCTATCTGTCTTTCTTTATCTCTCTCTTTAACTGTCTCTACCTCTCTTTTTTAGCTGTCCCACTTTATCTGAGTCTCTCTCTCTCCCTCTCTCTCTCCCTCTATTTCTTTCTCTCTCTCTCTCTCCCCCTCTCTCTCTCTCTCCCTCTCTTTCTCCATCTCTCTCTCTCTCTCTCTCTCTCTCTCTCCCTCAGTGTGTTGTGTGTAGTTGTTGCTCGTTTTTCAGCAGCAGGCCCGCGGTGTTGTTATTGATTTCAGTAAACAGGACTGTAATGAATGGTCTGTGTGTTTCTGCTGCGCACCACCTCTCTGTTATTTACTCACTCAGTGTGTGTGTGTGTGTGTGTGTGTGTGTGTGTGTGTGTGTGTGTATGTGTGTGTGTGTGTGTGTGTGTGTGTGACTGACACTCCGTTAATGTCGGGATGATGGAAGCACTAACATTATGACACCGTATCCATATTCGCTCCTGGCCGAAAGAGAGAATGATCTTTTATATAAAATCTCATCTTTAGTAATTAATTAATTTATTTATTCATTCATTCATTTTAAAAAAAAGATCAAATCAGGTGCATTCAGTGAAGATGTAGTTTTGTCACTAGAATCATTTGTATTTGTGTGTGTGTGTTGCAAAAGACTGAAAATTATACTAGTCAATTAATTAATTAACAAAATGAACAAACAAATGAATAAATGAAATACACTGATAGATAGATAGATAGATAGATAGATAGATAGATAGATAGATAGATAGATAGATAGATAGATAGATAGACAGACAGACACACAGTGTGTGTGTTTGTGTGTGTGTTTGTGCATGTGTGTGTTTGTGCATGTGTGTGTTTGTGCATGTGCGTACTCTAACCTGTGGTTTGTGTCCCAGCAGAGCCCACAGTGTGTCCGTACTTAGGCTCCACCCCCTGCTGAACTCCAGCACGTCTGTTTCCTGTCTGTCCAGCGCGAGGTGCTGGCAACCCTGAAAGTCTCCCTTCAGCTCGGCGCCGCTGCTCAGCTGCACCACGTCCCACGTCCCCAGTCGTCCCAGCACGCTTTGCACCGCCCCCAACTGCCTGAATGACAGGTGACCTGGCCAATCAGAATCAGAGAAATGTCAGAAACAGTTCTGAGGGGGCGTGTCCAAAATGCTAGTGCGCCTTAAAGAGATCAAGAAGAACAATCATAAAAAAAGCAGTCTGCGCTAATTTAGCCTGTTAGCATGTAGCTAGCTTATGGCCTTGAACGTATTTCTTCATCATCTTTAGTTAGCAAATGAACAAAAATATCGCAATAATAAAAATAACAGATTATAAAAAAAAAAATAAAAAAAACACACCAAGAGTTTCTGCTAGGTTTAATTACACCTGTGAGTTTATTGTACTAGCGATTAGTGCTAAGTGTTAAGTGCTAACAGTCTTACGTTGCTTTTCTTAGCAATCCATCAACACATCCAGAATTCCAGAAGGTTCTCCGTCAGTCTTTATCTGTACGAAAGGCAGCAAATGCTAGCTAGAAATATTTAGCCAGCTTACGCTCAAGCCCTAAAACGTGCATGTTACGCTAAATGTCATTTCAGCCAAAGGTCATAGGTCTTTTTTTTTTTTTTTGCATTTTACCAACATGTGGTCAGTGTTGACGTTCTGGACTGGTCACTGTGTCTTTACCCTGTCTAAAGACTACACATGCTACATGCTAGCTATAAAAACATAACCTCAGTAATTAGCCTGTTAGCCTGTACACAGTCCATACTTCTGAGTTGACTAGCAGCAGTGTAGCATCACATTCTTTTTTTCTACATGTTATGTGAAGTAAGGTTTCTGTCACTGTCTTTAATCTGACCATATAAAAGACTTCTATAAAGCTAAACCGTTAGCCTTAGTCTTTAGCTACCTTCCACTCCGCGTCTACATTTTCCAGTTGCCTAGCAACAGTGCTCTTATGACACGATCTACATTTATATAATTTATATATCTATACTCTGTAGATGACTCTCTGACCTGAGATCCAAGAAGGTGTCATGGCGTCTGTGATCCAGGTGACGTAGCCCTCCCTGAGTGAGCGCAGAAACATCTCCATGTCTTCATAAGAGACCAGCTCCTTCCTCTTCCTCAGCTCTTCATCCAGGTGACAGTGAGGTGAGAGGAAGAGGATTCTGGGTAAAAAGAGCGTGGGCTTGATGTTCACGCCACACCGCTGCATGTGGCTGCACAGGTCCTTGGTTTTTGTCTGAGATAACAAACACAAGCTACATGCTAGCTAGCAATAATTCATGACAGTCTCAACAAGCTGCTAAAGTGCCTAGCAACAGTGTCCTCATGCTTCTATGTGTTCACATGTTAGCGGTCAATGCTAAGTGTTATCAAGAGTTTATAAAGTCTTTTCGTTGCAATTTAACAACAGATTCTGTGTTTCTGTTATTTTAAATGACATGCTAGCTAGTAAAATCCTAGCTTCAATAATTAGCTAGCTTACTCTCAGTTGCCTAGCAACAGTGTCCTCAAGATTTGAGCAAGATTCAAGGCGCTTCTATGTGTTCACCATGTTAGCGGTCAATGCTAAGCGTTATAAAGAGTTTATAAAGTCATTTCTTTGCAATTTACCAACAGATCTGAGGTAAATGATGACATTCTGGATGTTTCCGTTTTCAACGACATGCTAGCTAGTAAAATCCTAGCGTCAATAATTAGCTAGTTTTCTCTCAGTTGCCTAGCAACAGTCTCCGCAAGATTCAAGGCTCCTCTATGTGTTCACGTTAGCAGCCAATGCTAAGTCTCTTCAATTTAACAACAGATCTGAGGTAAATGTTGATGTTCTGGATGATTGTCACATTTCTACTGTTCCAGTGTCTTTACTACATCTGTACACAAGACTTCACAAGCTACACTATACTGCCAAAAGTATTGGGACACCCCTCCAGATCATTGAGTTCAGGTGTTGTGTTTCAGGGGTTGGACTCGGCCCCTTAGTTCCAGTGAAAGGAACTCTTAATGCTTCAGCTTCATACCAAGACATTTTGGACAATTTCATGCTCTTTGTGGGAACAGTTTGGGGACGACCCCTTCCTGTTCCAACATGACTGCACACCAGTGACCAAAGCAAGGTCCATAAAGACATGGATGAGTGAGTTTGGTGTGGAGGAACTTGACTGGCCTGCACAGAGTCCTGACCTCAACCCCATAGAACACCTTTGGGATGAATTAGAGTGGAGACTGTGATCCAGACCTTCTCGTCCAACATCAGTGCCTGACCTCACAAATGTGCTTCTAGAGGAACGGTCAAAAATTCCCATAAACACACTCCTAAACCTTGTGGAAAGCCTTCCCAGAAGAGTTGAAGCTGTTATAGCTGCAAAGGGCGGGACAACTCCATATTACATTCATGTTCATTTAAAGGCAGACGTCCCAAAACGTTTGGCAATATAGTGTATAATACAACATCAATTAAATATTTAGATATCTACATTTCCAATAAAACATGTTTAGTGTGAGATTATAACTATATAAAGGTATAATATTTTGTTTATTGTTGTTTGTATTTTGTTTGTCTGAACCAATCACACACTCGAACCATAAGCATGACCCTGTCTAACCTCAGCAGGAGTGTGTACGAGAGGCTCTTATAGAAACCTGACATCATCATCATCATCATCATCATCATCATCACTCACGGTGCTCCTCAGTGACCTGGGTTCAGTTTTTACATTTGTTCTGTAATTGCTGCTCAGCATCTGTTCATAGGTTTATAACTCTTCATAGATAATAAAGTTTCTAAATGTCATAGTTCATTCAGCGCGCGAGAGAGAGAGAGAGAGAGAGAGAGAGAAGGGGGGGGGGAGACAGATAGAGAGACAGAGAGAGAGGGAGGAGGGGGGAAACAGATAGAGAGACAGAGAAAGACAGAGAGAGAGAAGGGGGGGCAGATAGAGATAGATAGAGATAGACAGACAAAGAGAGAGAGTGAGAGAAACAGAGAGAGGCAGAGAGAGAGAGACAGAGAGAAGGAGGGGGGACAGATAGATAGATAAATAGAGAGAGAGAGAGAGAGAGAGAGAGGGAGAGAAAGAGAGAGAGAGAGAGAGACAGAGGACCAAAGAGAGGGGGGGCTGAGAGAGAGAGAGAGAGAGAGATCTTTAACATAAACAGGATAATACACAAACTGCACTTTTACTTGTTTACAGAACAGGAAGTCAGCCTGAAGACAGTGTGATGATGTTTCTTGGTGTTTTTTACGATCAGCTCTGGAAGGACAGACGAGGTCTGAAGAAAGAGGCGGAGTCGAACACTGATCACTGACTCCTGAACGATTCCTAAATGAATCATTTGTACAGAGTGACTACTGAATCGATCAATTAAATTGATACACGAGTACTCTAAACTTAATAATAAACAAAAACGTATAATTTTTAATATGGTGAGGTTTCTGTAAGAACGTGGTGTTGAACATTTATTTAACACGTTCTATTTGTGTTTTTTTTATCTTATTAACTTCTAGAGATAAAGACGTGTGTTAGAGCTGCTAGAACAGAAGTGAGAACAACAAGAAGTATTTCACAGATGCTTCACAACTTACTACAAACAGACTAAACAGTGTATAATGCGCAATTCTTTAAGGAATAAAAGACTTCAGGATGTGTTTCTGTAGGAATTTAATCAATACCAGGGTTTTAAGTAACTCCTGTTGTTGATTATTTCTCTGGAACTGCATGACACTGAGTGTTTCACTCGGAACACTGGAGCTGGAGGGAGTGTGATGTGTTACCGTGATGGACTGCAGAGGGTCAGGGATCTGCTGGATGGACGTGTTGGTGAAGTTCTGCTCCTCCTCTTTCACCTGGATGTGCCATGTGTTGGGGGCGGGAGCTGAGACCACACCCCTCCAGGGCTTCACGTCGATACAGTACACACCAGCGCCTGTACACACATCACACGTTCAATAAAAAGTCCAATGAAGAGCTTGAGGGTTTGGAGAACATCTGTGTGTGTGTGTGTGTGTGTGTGTGTGTGTGTGTGTGTGTGTGCGTGTATACAGAGGAGAAATGAAGGAGCTTTTCAGAAGCACAGTGAAATAAAGACTTTTTCAGACACACACCTGTGAGGATGATGAGGTTGATCTCCTGTCGTGATGTCTGAAACTGATTTGGGATGCGCAGGTTACAGAACAGATCTTCTTTCTTCAGCCCACTGAGCCTCCTGGAATTTACAGAGACATATTAGACAAATAATATCTCCTAATGAAAGAGGCGTGGCTTCTGAGTTTCAGGCTTAATAAAGGAGGTGTTGCCTCTGTGTCAGATTTAATAAAGGAGGTGTAACCTCTGTGTCAGAGACAGAGACACATTAGATACAATAATATCTCCTAATAAAGGAGGCGTGGCCTCTGAGTCTAAATAAAGGAGGTCTGGCCTCTGTGTCTCAGCCTTAATAGAGGAGGTGTGGTCTCTGTGTCTCAGTCTTAATAAAGGAGGTGTGGCCTCTGTGTCTCAGCCTTAATAGAGGAGGTGTGGCCTGTGTCTCAGTCTTAATAGAGGAGGCATGGCCTCAGTGTCTCAGTCTTAATGAAGAAGGTTTGGCCTCTGTGTCTCAGCCTTAATAGAGGAGGTGTGGTCTCTGAGTCTCAGTCCTACTGAAGGAGGTGTGGCCTCTGAGAGTCAGATTTAATAAAGGAGATGTGGCCTTTGTGTATCTGTCTTTAAAGGAGGTGTGACCTCGGTGTCTCAGCCTTAACAAAGGAGGTGTGGCCTCTGTGTCTCAGTCATGTGAAGGAGGTGTGGCCTCTTTGAGTCAATCCCAATAAAGGAGGTGTGGCCGCTGTGTGACCTTAATAAATAAGGTGTGGCCTCTGTGTCTCAGTCTTAATAAAGGAGGTGTGACCTTTGTGTCTCAGTCTTCATGAAGGAGGTGTGGCCTATACATTTCAGTCTTAATGAAAGAGGTGTGGCCTCTGTGAGTCTCGTACAGGTGTTGTAATAAATCAAGATGCCTCACACCTTCAAGATTATTAAACACATTCTATAAACAATACAGCTTAAAGATGCAACCCTTCCACAGGTGTACTGACCGCACGTGTTCTATAAAGTCTTGTAAGGTAGGAATCTTCTCCTCCTTGATGTTTTCCAGCTCTGCACCACTAGGAGAAGAGGACAGGTTCTTTCCACAGCCGCTGGGTTTTCCAGGTCCAGATGAGAGGTACATGTGGACCAGTCGACTCCCGAGCTCCAACATTCTCTCACGATCGATCGGTTCACCTGACACGTGACACGTGAACAGAATGAATGGTTAAACCAGTGTATTATTGTACATGCATCCTGAGGAACATCATGACTTCCTGCTTCAGCCAGGAATGTTCTCACTTTTTTTCTTCCAACTGTAATAGGAGATCTGGAGTGACAGAAGATATTTATAGAGATATAATAAAGAAAAATATGCTCTATGATTCAACTCCAATAGTTCCAGTATAGCAGTGTGTAACGTGATGTCCAGAAAAGTTTACATTTGAAAACAAAATAAAATCATCTACAATATCGTGAATGTATTTATTACGTCACTTAGAACTGTGGCAGTGTGGCATGATGAAATAAAAGGCATCATATATTATCAAATAAACACGAAAAAGGTGTTAGGAAAAGCTAGCTAAACAAACAAACAAACAAACAAACAAAAGGTAAGCCAAGTCTGAGAGGATTATGTAAAGAAGGTCATTTAGATCACAACAACTTTGTAAATCATACAAATTAAAACAGAGGTCAACAGTGACTGCACACACACACACACACACACACACACAGAGAGAGAGAGAGAGAGAGAGAGAGAGAGAAGAAAATGCGCGCACACAAAGAGCGCGTCCAAGCAAACAAAGCAAAACCTCTCTCTCTCTCACTCTCTCTCACTCACTCTCTCACTCACTCACTCTCTCTCTAAACTTCTTACCCGAGAATAAACCGGAGTTAAATCAGTAAAAGTCTCTCTGCTGTTTCAGGAGGTTAGCGTGTGTTTAAAAGTCTGCGACATGTGATTGATGAAACTGAATCCCTGAAGGTTATTTCCCAACACACTGCTCTGTCCTAGAAGATGTAAACAACGAGCCGCGTGGAGCGCAGTGACGTCACCACTGTAGCGCCGCCAGGTTTCTGTAGGTTGCCAGATTGAACGTACCAACGCTTTTTATACCTCACTTTCCTCAGTGTAATTCGTTTATTTCACGCCTACTTCAGAGTTTTAGAGAGCTGGAGCTCACATTAACTTAGTAAAATGTTCAGCGTTATACAAACCCCTTTAACACAGAGTTAGACAGCTGTAGCCTTGCATAAACACTACAACAGAGGGCTAGACAGCTGTAGATTAGCCTAAGGATCCTAAACAAAAAGAATTCCTCTCTCAGTTGCCTAGCTAAAATACCTTAAACACAGGAGTAGATAACTGTTGCCTAGCTAAAATACCTTAAACAGAGGGGTAGATAGCTGTTGCCTAGTTGAAACGTCTTAAACAGAGGGGTAACTAGCTGTTGCACAGGAAAAACACCTTAAACAGAGGGGTAACTAGCAGTTGCCTAACAAAAACACCTTAAACAGAGGGGTAACTAGCAGTTGCCTAACAAAAACACCTTAAACAGAGGGATAACAAGCTGTTACCTAGCAAAAACACCTTAAACAGAGGGGTAACTAGCAGTTGCCTAACAAAAACACCTTAAACAGAGGGATAACAAGCTGTTACCTAGCAAAAACACCTTAAACAGAGGGGTAACAAGCTGTTACCTAGCAAAAACACCTTAAACAGAGGAGTAACTAGCTGTTACCTAGCAAAAACACCTTAAACAGAGGGGTAACTAGCAGTTGCCTAACAAAAACACCTTAAACAGAGGGGTAACTAGCAGTTGCCTAACAAAAACACCTTAAACAGAGGGGTAACTAGCAGTTGCCTAACAAAAACACCTTAAACAGAGGGGTAACTAGCAGTTGCCTAACAAAAACACCTTAAACAGAGGGGTAACTAGCAGTTGCCTAACAAAAACACCTTAAACAGAGGGGTAACTAGCAGTTGCCTAACAAAAACACCTTAAACAGAGGGGTAACTAGCAGTTGCCTAACAAAAACACCTTAAACAGAGGGGTAACTAGCAGTTGCCTAACAAAAACACCTTAAACAGAGGGGTAACTAGCAGTTGCCTAACAAAAACACCTTAAACAGAGGGGTAACAAGCTGTTACCTAGCAAAAACACCTTAAACAGAGGGGTAACTAGCTGTTACCTAGCAAAAACACCTTAAACAGAGGGGTAACTAGCTGTTACCTAGCAAAAACACCTTAAACAGAGGGGTAACAAGCTGTTACCTAGCAAAAACACCTTAAACAGAGGGGTAACTAGCTGTTACCTAGCAAAAACACCTTAAACAGAGGGGTAACTAGCTGTTACCTAGAAAAAGTATTCTAAAGAGGTTTAGTTGTAGTCTAGAAAAAAACACCTCAAATGGCTAGATAGCTGTGTCCTAGCTAAAACACCTTAAACCAAGAGATAGAAATTTGTAGCCTAGCAAAAAGGGCTATATAGCTGTAGCCTATTCATATCACCTTTAACAGAGGGTTATGATAGCTACCCTAAACAGAGGATTATAGTAGCTATAGCCTAGTAGAACGACTTAACAAACTGCTCAACAGCTGTTACTGTGCAAAAACACCCTAAACAGAGGGTTGTATAGCTGTAGCTTAGCAAAAACCCTTTAAGCAGGGGTTTAGATGGCTGTAGATGAGCTTGAACAACTTAAGCAATGAGTTAGACAGCTGTGTTCTCTGTAAATATGTGTAATGGAGACATAGGCTCATGTACTTTAGCTCCATTATCATAAGCATGGGCAAATATACAGTATTTAGCCTAGGCTAAACACTCTAATCACGGCTAAACTCAGGTTTCACGTAAATATTTCGAGTTCCAGAATCTGAAGCCTCTGTTTAGCGAATTGTTAGTGTTACAGAGTTACAGCTGTTTAGTCTTACACTTAGTTTAGGTTGTTTAGGCTAGGTGGAGTAGACATGAGCCCATGTTTCAGATCGTTTACTTGGTTAGAAGAATCCACATCCTTGTTTAGCCATGCTGAAACACCACGAATGTAAAAACAAATGAAAAAAAAGCAGTTTTAGACGTCTTTAAGGGCTAAATAAGTTTATTAGGATTTATGATTCGAGGCAGGTGGCTAGAACGAAGATCAATCCATCTTCAGTCAGACGACACGTAACAGAAAAGCCATACGAAACTCACTCCTGTGTCTAAAGTGTGTAGCCTGTGGACAAAACACCTCAGCTAACGTATATAATCAATCCCATACGTACTGTTCTAACAGATTAGCCTCACTGAGCTGATAGAGCCCCTCCTATTTACCTTAGCACTTCCTTAAAGACCCCGAATCGTAAATAATGCATGCATTACACTGGCTAATGCTAGATTAGCTCCTGGGACGATTGATATGGTGCTAGTTGCCTGCGGGGCATGTGAAATGTTAATGCTAGCGTGGTGAAGAAAGGACACTCATTTGTTTTCGGATGTGTCAGTGTTGTGGCGGAGGTGGTACGCTAGCTCCATTATGGCGAGCGAGACGTGGTGATTTAGAGAGCAGGCTCGACAATTGATGAGGCCGTGTGAATGGGAGTGTTTTTGATTCACGCTGTGGAGCGAATCGACTGAGAAATGTAAGAGTTATGAGACCATTTTAGGTGAGCAGTGTGAGCGAGTTAGCAGAAGCATCGCGATCCTGCTGCATTCACTGGGATTTGAATTGTTATTTCCTAATCAGTTTATTGATCTAATTATTAAATCAAGTGTTTTAAATCAGAGAAACATTAACTACACAAGACATTCTGGACCAACTTGGAAAGATAAAAATGACTACACATAAGAAATCACAAGCGATGAGTCATTTAGAAATGAATCAACTCTTTGAATCAACTCTTTTTGTTGACACACAGGTGAATCATTTATTTTTGTTATTTTACATATTTTTCCATTTGTTGACTTTTGTAAAATGCTTTCAAACGATGTAATGGAACATTGTGTTTAATATCTGAGCTAGTAGTAGGAAATTGTTATTTCCTGTACATGTGTGGAGTTCTGCCTTCACTTTAAACCATTTTTTTGAAGAAGATAACAAACATATATATTTATAATAAAATGGAGTTCATTCAGCTCTACTGTGAGGAAGGACGTTCATATGGTCAGTGTGATGTTGGATATACTGATAGTGTATCATGGAGTAAAGATTAGTTTGTGATCTCTAAAAACACACCAGGAATGTTCTGGAAGACCAAACTATTCCAGATTAAAGGATGTAATATAAGAGCAGAGCTGTGTTCATACACACACCAATCCACTTTCTACTGCTGCAGCTACTGCTGGACTTCCTGTAGATCCTGAGTGACCCATGTCTCTTCCAATCAGAGGGAAGAATTCCATTAGCAAAAACTATACCTACCTTTACCACTTTGTCTGCATTCTCCTTGTGTTTTTGGATTTGTTTTTTATGTACTTCTTGGCCACCGTAGATATCAGTAACTCATCACAACGCCTCATCACTGATTACTTTCCTCCAACAGCACAACATTGTTGTGTTTCTTACATAGTGTTGCTCCAGATAAGCACCATACGGATCAAAACTTCATCATTAACAGGACTAAACGTTCCTTCCTTCTATATGGAGTGAAGTGTGTTCTGTTCTCAGAGGACACTGATATGAAATTTTCCCGTCAGAAAATAAAAGCATTTTTATTTATTTTTATGAGATCAAGATATTGTCACGAGTGTCTTGTTTAAGCCTCACAACTCCTCATGATCTCGTAGATCAATCAATCTCGTCAGAGCACCGGTAATTTGACGGACGTGTGATAATGTCGCACGTGTCTGGACGTGTCATTGTCTAACTGATGTCTATCAGAAGCCGTTCATTTTAAAGAGCAAAGGAAATTTCCTGAAACGGGATTTTACGGTTCTTTGTTAGTCTTTAACGGATTTAAACGCTTTTCCAGCTGGAACGTGAGGGCCTGTGAACTATTCAGTGTGTGCGAAAGCAGTAAAAGAAGCCGGTTTGGGAGTCGGAGAGCTTCGTTATGAGCTTCGGCGTGTATCTGGAATCTTTTCCACACAATGCTTTCACCCAAACAAACAGCTCCGGGTGTTATTGCTATTTGCACTGACTGCACATGTTCAATAAAAACAGAAATTAATGTTTCATCTGATTTTGGGTTCAGATCTGGCACACATACACACACACTAAACACACACACACACACTAAACACACACTAAACACACACACGCACACTTGTGCGCGACACAGGCATAAAAAAGAGGATATTAGTTCAGAGATTAGGAATATTTAATTCTGGCATAAATAGACAGAAACGTGCGATAAGGATCAGAATTAGAGGCGAAGACTGAAAGGACTTCATATCGACAGCTGATAGCCAAATCAGCTCATATGAGCTCAATAAAGCGATCGCTTCCCTCAGCACTGACCCACACTTCAGTGAGAGATGGAACCGATAGCGCAGGCCCAACCTCAATAAACCCACAACAAAGGAGTCAAAGAAGGAGAAATTAAAGTGAAGCAGGATGCGATATCGGCCGAATTCGAGCATAAAGCCCGTCTTACAGGATTTAATATCGTCTCCAATCAGAGAACAAAGCCGCGGCGCATCGTCACCTTATTATTCGTCTACTGCTCTAACTTTTCCTTTATTCACTCCTTTATTTCAGATGCACCGCAAAGCACGGCAAAGCTTACTTTATATATTGTAATATAATCTGGTGCAAGCGCTGTCTCTGATAACAAAGACATTCTTAATTACAATGCATTGTTTTAGGTTTTAAACGATTTAGATGTGTCGATGCGGCAATTAGTCCGAGCGCTTCGCTCTTCCCAATTAACGTCTCTTCATCGAACAGGCTTCTCCTTTCGATCCGTCTCGTAGCTTTAATCAGCCTTTTATCCCTGAACTGTTGTCTAGAGTGAAATGAAAATATCAATATTTGTCCACCATATAAAATCCCATCATGCACTGCATGACCAAAAGTATGGTCATCTCATTCCGGGTCTTTATTCTCCTCTCTTCACTGTTCTTCATAATCAGCTCCACTCTTCTGTCCACTACAGTAGATGTTGGATTGTGGCTTTGGGGATTTTTGGGGTTTCATTCAGCTAGAAGGGCATTAGTGAGATCAGACTCTGGTATTGAGGAGCATTAGTGAGATCAGACTCTGGTATTGAGGAGCATTAGTGAGATCAGACTCTGGTATTGAGGAGCATTATTGAGATCAGACTCTGGTATTGAGGAGCATTACTGAGATCAGACTCTGGTATTGAGGAGCATTATTGAGATCAGACTCTGGTATTGAGGAGCATTACTGAGATCAGACTCTGGTATTGAGGAGCATTATTGAGATCAGACTCTGGTATTGAGGAGCATGATTGAGATCAGACTCTGGTATTGAGGAGCATGATTGAGATCAGACTCTGGTATTGAGGAGCATTACTGAGATCAGACTGGTATTGAGGAGCATTAGTGAGATCAGACTCTGGTATTGAGGAGCATTACTGAGATCAGACTCTGGTATTGAGGAGCATTAGTGAGATCAGACTCTGGTATTGAGGAGCATTAGTGAGATCAGACTCTGGTATTGAGGAGCATTATTGAGATCAGACTCTGGTATTGAGGAGCATTAGTGAGATCAGACTCTGGTATTGAGGAGCATTACTGAGATCAGACTCTGGTATTGAGGAGCATTAGTGAGATCAGACTCTGGTATTGAGGAGCATTAGTGAGATCAGACTCTGGTATTGAGGAGCATTATTGAGATCAGACTCTGGTATTGAGGAGCATTATTGAGATCAGACTCTGGTATTGAGGAGCATTAGTGAGATCAGACTCTGGTATTGAGGAGCATTATTGAGATCAGACTCTGGTATTGAGGAGCATTATTGAGATCAGACTCTGGTATTGAGGAGTATTAGTGAGATCAGACTCTGGTATTGAGGAGCATTAGTGAGATGAGACTCTGGTATTGAGGAGCATTAGTGAGATCAGACTCTGGTATTGAGGAGCATTAGTGAGATCAGACTCTGATTTTGGGATGTTGAGGAGACTCCAGTTCCAGTTTATCCTAAAGGCATTCAGTCAGGACACTCCACTTTCTCCAACCTTCACCTCCATACTATGTCTTCATGGCGCTTACAGGCTATGTGCACTGGTACATTGTAAATATAAGTTGTCTTTATTTGTCACATATACATTACTGCACAGTGAAATTCTTTCTTTACATATCCTATCCTTGGAGGGTTGGGGTCAGAGTTCAGGGTCAGCCATGATACAGCGCCCCTGGAGCAAGGGGGTTTTGGGTTCTTGCTCAAGGGCCCAATGGCCCAATGGTGGCAGCTCAGCGGTGCTGGGGCTTGAACCCTGATCTTCTGGTCAACGACCCAGAGCTTAACCACTTGAGCTATCACCACCCTGGTAATGCTGGAGCAGGGTTTGGACTCAGATATTTTCGGGAAGAAGCTCATATGGAGTGATGGTCAGGGGTGCACAAAAAAATAAACAGTAAAGACAAAGACACAGTTCAGATTCATAGATTTAGAGTGAATAAGTGTTTTGTTTGTTTATCACATGATCACATGGTGTATCTTTGCAAGGCTCTGAAGATGTTTTCTTTACACACACAGGAACATTTCCATCCAATCAGCTTTTGGTAAATATGTTTTGTAAATACACGTGTAAAGTGTATGAATGAGTCGATAACGTCTTCGAGTCGATTTCTGCATCTGCTCGAGTTAAAGCATTCACATGTTTAAAATAATCTGGGTGTAGCTTCACACACCACAGTCGCTCGGATTCTTCTGCATCTGTATGATGTAAACATGTTCAAAATAACATGGTATTAAGTCGGAAAAACAACAAACTACATAAACATCCTGAGATTTCGACTTAAACTGTGATCAAGTCATGACGTTATAATAAATAATGATGTTCTGCTTTCAAATCATGAGATGTTAATAGAAATAACTACATCGAGCTCTGAGATTTTAATAGAATGTTACATAGCTATAGAAATGAGGTATTATAGGTGAAATATTATATATTATATTAGATATCAGATTATGTGCAGTATGTTCTAGTTCCCTTTTGTACCTTTAAATACATTTTGTATATATAGAATATTTCATTTAAATTTAATTTATATTTATTTTTCTTGTTATCTGAATCTGGCAGAAAAGAATTTCCTTCAGGATTAATAAAGTTCGATCTTATTTTATCTTATCTTGTCTTATATTATCTTATATTATATTATGAGGTATTAAGTTAAACAACAAAATACTATATATATAATAAATTATATGAATTATATTAAATAATAAAGCTAAAATACTACATTTAAAAAATAACAACATACACTGCAAAAACCTACGATTTCTTATCTAAAAATATAAAAGAGATCAAATATAATATTATTAAAATAATGTATTTAAATGTTATTATTCTATCGTCTTATCGTCTTTCTAGAAATTCCAGAAATAATCTGCCAAGAAAAGAACAAAATCTGAAGCTTAAAAATAATAAAACAGGCCTAGAAATCATTTTTATAATCTATATTAGGTTTATTTTGTTCTTATAAACAAAAACAGTCAACCTATTTTATATTGCTGAGATTTTATTTTTGACAGCTGCAACATCGAAATAGTCTGTGTTAAAGTGAAATAATGTTATATTTAATCAAAATAAAAATTAAATTTAAATGAATTAAATGAATGAATAAATTAATTAATTAATTTAAATGTCATTATTATTTTAATAATAAATTGCCAAGATGTTTTTTTCTGCCATCTACTACATAGAAATAGTCAGATTTAAAGTGAAATAATGTTTTATTTAATTAAAATAATAATTAAATTCAAATTAATTAAATGAATGAATAAATTAATTAATTTAAATAATAATTGGATAATTAATAATCAGTTTAATAATGATATAATAAATAGAAAATATCGAGTTAAATATCTATACATTGCTTTCTATGGAAAAGGATGAGATATAAATGAGATATTATTAGTCGATAATAAAATATTTAATGAAATAATCATAGATTTTGTGATAAAAGATAAGAAGGTAAATAATTTATAAAGGTTAAAAGGTTAAATAAAAGGTCCAGCTCTTCCTCGCGGGCTTCCTTAAAGCTACTGTTCTCAGAGCATGTGTGAGGTGAAGGCAGCGTAACGATCCAAAGCCTTTTCCAATTCAATTCCACTTCTGCGGGATTTTCCCCATATGTTCCGAGTTCATTAATCCGGCTGTAAATAGGCCATGTTTAAGGGCGAGGATTATCAGTGTGAATTATTCAATCAGGACGTAATGAGGGAGCTGAAGAGGGTCACAGCTGCCGTCTGCTCCATTACACTCTCCTGCATTACAGACGGAATCCGTTTAAGCAGAAGCTCCATCCATTCACACCTCCTC
>NC_080722.1:2097500-2115000 GCF_019097595.1 Hemibagrus wyckioides | reverse complement strand
CTTTTATTGTCTTTGTCTTTTATTTTCTCTTTTTGTCATCTCGGTTGCTTTGTTATTCTATCCTACAGTCTGTCAGGAACATTGTCTCTGCCTGTCTTTCATTTTATCTCTCTCTATCAGACGTCTGTCATCCTGTTTATTTTTGTTTACCTGTCTGTTCATCAGTCTGCCATTTCATCTGTCTGTTGATTCGTCTGCTCTTTTCTTCCCCGTCTGTCCGATCGTCTTCACTTCACCTCCGTCCATCTATCGTTGTCGTCCGTCCCTCTTTTAATTTTTTTTCTATCTGCTTGTTTATCGTTTTATTTTCTCCTCCATGTGATGAATAGAATCAGAAGGAAGCAATGTTGAGCCTGAAAGCTTTTCTGTAATTATACTGGCCTTTAGTTTCAGGTGTTATTAACACACACACCAAGAGACCTGCAATTGCCTGTGAGTCATATGGGGAATAAAAATGAGTATGTTTTTTAAAAAGACCCTCTTTTTAAAGAGCCTAAATGTGGACATGGCTCCTCTCCACAGTTCATGTACAATACAGAGTGTCACCTCAAAGTGCTCGCCAGCTTTGCTAAAGTTTAATTGTTCAATTATCATTTGCTGGCTCGCAGGAACCCTGCAGCACTGAAGCCTCAATTTCGAGGCCCCTTTTTTCAGGCCTGTATTAGTGATAATGGCGGGCAATTATACAGAGGGTCCTCTCGCTAAAGCTGTTCCTCAGCACCTCGCCGCGTATTCACGGGGATAAATTAGCAGCGTTTGTTGTGGGGGAGAGACCAGACAGGAACAGACACAAATCATCCGGCGAGGTCGACCCTGTACACCGCCGGTCAGTGTGTGTGTGAAAGCACAAAATCACAAAGTGTCACCGCGTTCATTATCTAATTCACAAATAAGTTAAGCCTTTGGGTTTAAAAGCTTCACATATGGAACATAAACGTGCTAAAAGGCCACGCGTGTGTGTGTGATCATTACTAACCAGGAAATTTTATCATTTCTCCATGAGAAGATAATAATAATAATAATAATAATAATAATAATAATAATAATAATAATTATTATTATTATTATTATTATTATTATTATTATACACACTCGTATAGTTGAATAAAACAGATTGTTGTGGTGTAACAGGATCAGAGCGCTGCAGGAGAAGCCATCAGTGCAAAAAAAAACACTAACGCTTCTGTGACGAAGTGTTTTATTCCTTATATAAATATATATGTTTATGTATTTAAAAAATGATCTCTAAGCATTTTTAGTTCTATCTGATGCTGTGGAAAGTTCTCACTTGCGTTATCGCAGCTAGGAATCAGTCGTTCTTTATTCCGCAGAAAAGTGCAAAATTTACTTCAGATTTACCTCAGATATCTGGAGCGTATAAATAAAAACCTTTTGTCAGTCAGTGACCTGATAAATTTCT
Organism: Hemibagrus wyckioides; assembly: GCF_019097595.1. Taxonomy (NCBI): domain Eukaryota; kingdom Metazoa; phylum Chordata; class Actinopteri; order Siluriformes; family Bagridae; genus Hemibagrus; species Hemibagrus wyckioides. Next base: position 2,113,580 of record NC_080722.1, on the reverse strand, counting down.
CACATTTTCCTTACACATTATTCCTTGCTTCTAGCTAATTTTTATTCTTTCGCTCAGTAACCTGTCTGTGTGGAACTGCACACATGTGTTTCCACAGGGTTTCCTCCCACCACACAAAAACGTCCCTGTAGGTGAATGTAGTGACTCTATAGGTGTGAATAAGTGTGTGACCGGTGCCTTGGTGTCCTGTCAGGGTGTATTCCCTCTGAATGAATGAATGAATGAATTAATGTTATGTAGCATAGAAAACCATCCTCATTTCATGTCCTACATCTCTAATGCACTCTAGATAAACCATTCAGATGCTAATTTACATCACACACACACACACACACAAATAAATACCAGCATGCGTAAATTCCTCCCTGCACTTGTTTACATGCTCCGGCATCAATTACGGCATTCCTCGCGTCGGTTAGCCGCATTGTAAGAGAATCCGCGCGGCTAATTGGTGTGATTTCTTTTGTGCCTTGTCTCCCGTCTCTGTTTTTCACACTGTGGAATGAACATCTAGCCGCCGGGACGATCATCCTGCCAGGCCGATGAAGGCATTTCATACAAAACTGCACGAATAATTACTCTCATCTTCACCGGCTGAAACTGACAGATAGCTATGCCTTTGATTTTTTTTCTTTCTTTTCTCTTTTTTTTTTTTTTGCACTGGCTGCATCCAAAGATATTTTTTAAAAGAACAAAGTGCTTTTAATTCTAGATGTGTGAAAGTACCACACACACAAACCCGCAGTAGAGGGTTTAGTTACTGTAACTATCAGCTGGCTAATAAGCTAGAAGCTAGATTACTAACATGAAGATAATTAACTCTTCTAGCTAACTGCACAGCACTGGATGTCTGGCCTATGGGTTCTGTAAATATTTCACGGTTAAAGAGATTTCTAATCGACTTTGTGCTCGCTAACTGAATGGGAAGATTCAGCAAAATTATTTCCTGTGATTATATTTACCAAACGCCAATTTTATATACGTTGCAAATTTAGAAGTAAACATATTGGTTCATAATTGATGGATAAACATGTTTTTCTTAATTTTTTACCACATTACTCTGTTCCACATTTACTATTACACTGCACACACCCTTAACACACGTCTCTGTAGTGAAATCTTTCCTTTGTATAAGGACATATATATGTATATACCTTTAATACAAAAACAATTTAATTGTAATTGAAAGCACAACATCATTTTCTGGCACCTTCACAGCTTGAATCTAAACCTGGTGTAAACCTAAACTGGAGCTGATGTTGCCATCTAGAGGTTAATCACAGAGCACACACACACACACACACACACACACACACACACACACGTCATCCAGTCCATTTTCACTAATCACATCAGCATTAAGTCTGACAGCTGTGTGTTTATTACGCAGGAGAGCCTTATATCAGTGCTGTTATTTATTCTGTGTGTATTCGGTGATGTCGCCTGGCACGATGAGGTCGTGTTCAATCCCTAAAGCCCATCCAGTGAAACAAGCTCCCTATTTCAGTACGTCGACGTGGAAAGTGAACACAATCTCACATCTTATTCAGAGGGTTATGGGAAAACTGCGCTGCTTCCAGGTTTAATGACTTAATCTCAGGAAAAGACTTTCATAATAATGTTGTACATTTGTTTAGAATATCTGAAAACACTACTTTATTGTATTATAGGTGATTATTAGATAGTATGTTAATATAGATTGTTTCTGATATCTAGCTGGCCTCATGGGGGCCATTTTGTTTTTTTTTGTTTTTTTGTTCGTACCAAGAACAAGCTCATATTTGCATGAAATCAAAAGTCAACAAGATTTTTTTTTTGAAGGATTTTAATTCTGTTAAAATTTGACAAATGTGGCACAAACAATGTGTATCTATTTACTGGAAACAACATACAAAAAAATATTTTTCAGCTTGCTCAGTCTACCGCGCATGCGCATTTATTTATAACTAAACAAGCACCCCGCCATATCCACCTGCGCGTCAATGGGAGGCTCTGATAGGCCAACTAGTGTTCCGTGAAGTCTTAACCAGCAAGACGATTGGCTGGTTGTACAGAAAGGGGCGGGACTTACATGTTACAACCGCCATGTTGAGCGATATGCTCTGCTACATTCATTCGACACACAGTGCTGCTCTCACTCACATCTCCAGTTATTATAGATTAATTATACAAAAATAAATGTAAATAAATTAGCACAAAAAAAGGGAATAAGACTGGGTTTCCTCTTTTGTTTGTTTACGCTGATTAAAACCTATTTAATTGGAAATGCACTTTAAATTTTTAATTATTATTATTATTAGTAGTAGTAATAATATAGTATTAATAATTACAATAATAATGATAATAATAATAATAATAATACTTATTATTATTATTATTATTATTATTATTATTATTTATTAGCATTAAACATGAATTTCCTTTTTAAAAGAATGTTTCTATTTTAAACTTATAAATAAATACATTCTTAAACATATAAAAACTGTTGACATATAATAATAATAATGATAATAATAATAACAACAGCAACAACAACAACAATAATAATAATAATAATAATAATAATAATAATATGAATATGAAGAACCTTAATGTTTAATGCCTTAATGTTCTTTTTTTTAAATTATATTTATTTTCCTTGATTCATAATAATAATAAAAGAAATTCAAATCTTGTAAATAAATACACACTATACTTTGTTCTTCATATACATGATTCAAATGCTGTTATTCATCTCAGCAGTTTCATTTCTAAACAAAATAAACAGTAGAAAATGTTTATAATTTGGAGGATGTGGCACCGTGAGGCAGAGTCCTGAGACAGGCTGTTGTGCTACACGCTGAAGTTTTGGTGTAAACTAAAGAAGCAAACATCAGACACATGAACATGAACATGTCCTGACTGATTGAGGACATTTTGGGGGTAAATGATTCTTGCCAAATACACAGAGATTAAAGTCTAGAAATGTAAACCCTCAGTAGTTTTTTTTAAATCCCATAACTGTATAACTAAGACCTGAGGGAAATGAAAAAACAAGAAACGTGGCAGCATGAAGTAAAATAAGGCATTGATACTGAGACGCATCACACAGGTGCTGAAACAAAAACCAGAACGAAGCCGTGGGGAAAATAAAAGACCCTTCGGAATGTTCTTGTGCCCTACGCCTCGTCCCCTATGTCTCACTCACTACTTCTCGCTCCCTACCTCGCTCCCTCCGGGGTCTCCTGAGCGCTATAGATCAACATCAATCACCTAATTACTGACACTGCCTCAGTTTAATGATCACCAATCAGCTGCGTCTATTTCACGCCTGACTGAAGCACTCAAAGAGCAGCTGAGCTCTACACACACACACACACACATACATACTCCTGTTACACTAATGAAGTGAATCATATGTGCCTTGTCACTAATTGGACTCTTGGGAGAAAATGAGGTTAAAAGGTGACACGACACTTATAAATTGAAGGAGTCTAAAATGTGCCCTACTCCCTACGTCCTACACACTATATAGTGCCAAAGGGCATTCTGTAATTCTACAAATCACAGGCTACTTTTTTTTAAAATCATGTAAATGCATTGTGGGAATTCATGTGGGACTGAATAATTAATCTCCTAGGCTTTTTAGACATGATATTTAAAACAAAAAAAGCACCCCTGATATAGTGCACTATATAGTGAGCAAGTCAAGGTTTAGAACACTATGAGCAAAAAAGGATGAAAATGAATGACTCTCATGTGGGAACAATTAGCAGTGAAACCACATAAAACCACTTTATATTGACATTTAGAAACACTTGTGGAGTATAATGAGATTAGAGTGCATTTCCTGTAACAGGGAGACACATAGTGGAATTAATATCTGTTAAATATTTCATTATGGGAAATCTGTCTACAGGGTGGGAATTTGAGATCTGAAGAGGTTTAACATTTTTGTGCGTATAAATAACATGATAAATAACTCTATTCTATAGTATACTACAATATACTATACTACACTGTAATATACTATGCTACACCATGCTAAACTACATTATAATACACAACACTATGCTACACTACACTATAGTACAATATGCTACACTACATTAAAATATACCATGCTATATTATCCAACACGATACTACACTTCGCTATATTAACTTTGAATATACAATGCTATACTACACTACACCATACTGCATATAATATTCTATACTATGTTATAACACACTACACTGTACTATAATATACTACGGTAAACTACACTATAATATACTGTGCTACACTAAACTATAATACAATACACTACACTACATTATAACATACCAAACTACTATTCAGTACTTTACAACACTATGCTATATTACCCTTGAATATACTATGCCATACTACACTACATTACACTACACTGTAGTCAACTATACTACATTACACTACACTATAAAATACTATACTACACTATAAAATACTACACTACACTATAAAATACTATACTACACTATAAAATACTATACTACACTATAAAATACTACACTACATTATAAAATACTATACTACACTATAAAATACTATACTACACTACACTATAAAATACTATACTACACTACACTACACTATAAAATACTATACTACACTATAAAATACTACACTACACTATAAAATACTACACTACACTATAAAATACTATACTACACTATAAAATACTACACTACACTATAAAATACTATACTACACTATAAAATACTATACTACACTATAAAATACTATACTACACTACACTATAAAATACTATACTACACTATAAAATACTATACTACACTACACTATAAAATACTATACTACACTACACTACACTATAAAATACTATACTACACTATAAAATACTACACTACACTATAAAATACTATACTACACTATAAAATACTATACTACACTATAAAATACTATACTACACTACACTATAAAATACTATACTACACTACACTACACTATAAAATACTATACTACACTACACTACACTACACTATAAAATACTATACTACACTATAAAATACTACACTACACTATAAAATACTACACTACACTATAAAATACTATACTACACTACACTATAAAATACTATACTACACTACACTATACTATAAAATACTATACTACACTACACTACACTATAAAATACTATACTACACTATAAAATACTATACTACACTATAAAATACTATACTACACTACACTATAAAATACTACACTACACTATAAAATACTACACTACACTATAAAATACTATACTACACTACACTACACTATAAAATACTATACTACACTACACTACACTATAAAATAATATACTACACTACACTACACTATAAAATACTATACTACACTACACTACACTATAAAATACTATACTACACTAAAAAATACTACACTACACTATAAAATACTATACTACACTATAAAATACTATACTACACTATAAAATACTACACTACACTATAAAATACTATACTACACTACACTATACTATAAAATACTATACTACACTATAAAATACTACACTACACTATAAAATACTACACTACACTATAAAATACTATACTACACTACACTACACTATAAAATACTATACTACACTACACTACACTATAAAATACTATACTACACTATAAAATACTACACTACACTATAAAATACTATACTACACTACACTATACTATAAAATACTATACTACACTACACTATAAAATACTACACTACACTATAAAATACTATACTACACTACACTATAAAATACTATACTACACTACACTATAAAATACTATACTACACTACACTATACTATAAAATACTATACTACACTATAAAATACTACACTACACTATAAAATACTATACTACACTATAAAATACTACACTACACTATAAAATACTACACTACACTATAAAATACTATACTACACTATAAAATACTACACTACACTATAAAATACTACACTACACTATAAAATACTATACTACACTATAAAATACTACACTACACTATAAAATACTACACTATACTATAAAATACTACACTACACTATAAAATACTATACTACACTATAAAATACTACACTATACTATAAAATACTACACTACACTATAAAATACTATACTACACTATAAAATACTACACTACACTATAAAATACTATACTACACTATAAAATACTATACTACACTATAAAATACTACACTACACTATAAAATACTATACTACACTATAAAATACTATACTACACTATAAAATACTACACTACACTATAAAATACTACACTACACTATAAAATACTATACTACACTACACTATACTATAAAATACTATACTACACTATAAAATACTACACTACACTATAAAATACTACACTACACTATAAAATACTATACTACACTATAAAATACTACACTACACTATAAAATACTATACTACACTATAAAATACTATACTACACTATAAAATACTACACTACACTATAAAATACTATACTACACTATAAAATACTATACTACACTACACTATAAAATACTACACTACACTATAAAATACTACACTACACTATAAAATACTATACTACACTATAAAATACTACACTACACTATAAAATACTATACTACACTACACTACACTATAAAATACTATACTACACTATAAAATACTACACTACACTATAAAATACTATACTACACTATAAAATACTACACTACACTATAAAATACTATACTACACTATAAAATACTATACTACACTATAAAATACTACACTACACTATAAAATACTATACTACACTATAAAATACTACACTACACTATAAAATACTATACTACACTATAAAATACTACACTACACTATAAAATACTATACTACACTATAAAATACTATACTACACTATAAAATACTATACTACACTATAAAATACTACACTACACTATAAAATACTACACTACACTATAAAATACTATACTACACTACACTATACTATAAAATACTATACTACACTACACTATAAAATACTATACTACACTATAAAATACTATACTACACTATAAAATACTATACTACACTATAAAATACTATACTACACTATAAAATACTACACTACACTATAAAATACTATACTACACTATAAAATACTATACTACACTATAAAATACTACACTACACTATAAAATACTACACTACACTATAAAATACTATACTACACTACACTATAAAATACTATACTACACTACACTATAAAATACTATACTACACTATAAAATACTACACTACACTATAAAATACTACACTACACTATAAAATACTATACTACACTACACTATAAAATACTATACTACACTATAAAATACTACACTACACTATAAAATACTATACTACACTATAAAATACTATACTACACTATAAAATACTACACTACACTATAAAATACTATACTACACTACACTATAAAATACTATACTACACTACACTATAAAATACTACACTACACTATAAAATACTACACTACACTATAAAATACTATACTACACTATAAAATACTATACTACACTATAAAATACTATACTACACTACACTACACTATAAAATACTATACTACACTATAAAATACTACACTACACTATAAAATACTATACTACACTATAAAATACTATACTACACTATAAAATACTACACTACACTATAAAATACTATACTACACTATAAAATACTATACTACACTATAAAATACTACACTACACTATAAAATACTATACTACACTATAAAATACTACACTACACTATAAAATACTATACTACACTATAAAATACTACACTACACTATAAAATACTATACTACACTACACTATACTATAAAATACTATACTACACTATAAAATACTACACTACACTATAAAATACTACACTACACTATAAAATACTACACTACACTATAAAATACTACACTACACTATAAAATACTATACTACACTACACTATAAAATACTATACTACACTACACTATAAAATACTATACTACACTACACTATAAAATACTATACTACACTATAAAATACTATACTACACTACACTATAAAATACTATACTACACTATAAAATACTATACTACACTACACTAAACTACACTACACTACACTATAAAATACTATACTACACTACACTATAAAATACTATACTACACTACACTATAAAATACTATACTACACTATAAAATACTATACTACACTACACTATAAAATACTATACTACACTATAAAATACTATACTACACTACACTATAAAATACTATACTACACTACACTACACTACACTATAAAATACTATACTACACTACACTAAACTACACTACACTACACTATAAAATACTACACTACACTACACTATAAAATACTATACTACACTACACTATAAAATACTATACTACACTACACTAAGCTACACTATACTATACTACACTACACTGTAGTACACTAAGCTACACTATACTATACTACACTACACTAAACTACACTACACTACACTATAAAATACTATACTACACTACACTATAAAATACTATACTACACTACACTAAACTACACTACACTACACTATAAAATACTATACTACACTAAACTACACTATAAAATACTACACTACACTAAGCTACACTATACTATACTACACTACACTGTAGTACACTAAGCTACACTATACTATACTACACTACACTAAACTACACTACACTACACTATAAAATACTATACTACACTACACTATAATATACTATACTACACTACACTAAACTACACTACATTACACTATAAAATACTACACTACACTAAGCTACACTATACTATACTACACTACACTATAGTACACTACACTACGCTATACTACACTACACTATACTATACTATGCTATAGTACACTACACTATTCTATACTACACTACACTACACTACATTACACTACACTACACTACACTACACTACACTACACTACACTATACTATACTATGCTATAGTACACTACACTATTCTATACTACACTACACTACATTACACTACACTACACTACATTACACTACACTACACTACACTATAGTACACTACAGTACACTACAATACACTACACTATAGTACACTAATCTAGCCATGGGGGTCACAGTCCAGTGACTTCTGTGCCGGTCCCAAGCCCGGATAAATAGAGAGGGTTTGCGTCAGGAAGGGCATCCGGCGTAAAACATTGCCAAATTTAACCATGTGAATCGTCAGTACTCTAAATTTCATACTGGATTGGTCAAGGCCCGGGTTAACAACGACCGCCATCGGTGCCATTGACCTACAGGGTGCTAGTGGAAATTGGGCTACTGTTGGTCGAAGAAGTAGAGGAGGAAGGAGAGTGCATAGACAGAGAGAGAAGAGGAAAGGTAAGAGTGTAGGACTGAGAATAGGAACTCTGAATGTTGGTATTATGACAGGGAAAGGTAGAGAGCTGGCTGATATGATGGAGAGAAGGAAGGTGGATATACTGTGTGTACAGGAGACCAGGTGGAAGGGTAGCAAGGCTCGTAGTATAGGAGCAGGATTCAAGCTGTTTTATTATGGTGTGGATAGTAAGAGAAATGGGGTAGGTGTGGTCCTGAAGGAGGAGTTTGTGAGGAATGTTCTGGAGGTGATGAGAGTGTCAGACAGGGTGATGAGTCTGAAGTTGGAGATTGAAGGGGTGATGTTGAATGTTGTTAGTGCTTATGCCCCACAGGTAGGTTGTGAGTTAGAGGAGAAAGAGAGATTCTGGAGTGAATTAGATGGGGTGATAGAGAGTATTCCCACGGGGGAGAGAGTGGTGATAGGAGCAGATTTTATTGGACATGTTGGTGAGGGGAACACAGGTGATGAGGAGGTGATGGGCAAGTTTGGAGTTAAGGAAAGGAACCTTGAAGGACAGATGGTAGTGGACTTTGCTAGGAGGATGGACATGACTGTGGTTAACACTTATTTTCAGAAGAGGGAGGAGCATAGAGTGACTTACAAGAGTGGAGGTAGGAGCACACAGGTAGACTACATCCTATGTAGAAGAGGCAATCTGAAAGAAATTAGTGACTGTAAAGTGGTAGTGGGAGAGAGTGTAGCCAGACAGCATAGGATGGTGGTGTGTAGGATGAATTTGATGGTCTGTAAGCAGAGGTCAAAGATAGAGATGGAGAAGAAAACCAAGTGGTGGAAGCTGAAAAAGGAAGAATGTTGTGAGGAATTTAGACAGTTGAGGCAGGCCCTGGGTGGTCAGGTAGTGCTGCCAGATGACTGGGAAACAACAGCAGAAGTGATCAGGGAGACAGGAAGAAAGGTGCTGGGTGTGTCATCTGGAAGGAGGAAAGAAGATAAGGAGACTTGATGGTGGAATGAGGAAGTTCAGGATAGTATTCAGAGGAAAAGGTTAGCCAAGAAGAAGTGGGACATGGACAGGACTGAAGAGAATAGACAGGAATACAAGGAGTTACAGCACAGAGTGAAGAGGGAGGTGTCTAAGGCCAAGCAGAAGGTGTTTGATGAGTTGTACACTAGGTTAGACACTAGAGAAGGAGAGAAGCACTTGTACAGGTTAGCTAGGCAGAGGGATGGAGATGGGAAGGATGTGAGGCAAGTTAGAGTTATTAAGTATAGAGATGGAAAGGTGCTCACAAGTGAGGAGAGTGTACAGAGGAGATGGAAGGAGTACTTTGAAGAGCTGATGAATGAGGAACATGAGAGGGAACAAAGAGTAGAAGGGGTGAACTCTGTGGAACAGGAAGTAGATAAGATTAGAAAGGATGAAGTCAGGAAGGCTTTGAAGAGGATGAAAAGTGGAAAGGCAGTTGGTCCTGATGACATCCCGGTGGAGGTCTGGAAGTGTCTAGGAGAGGCAGCAGTGGAATTTTTAACTAGTCTGTTTAACAGGGTTTTAGAGAGTGAGAAGATGCCTGAGGAATGGAGAAGAAGTGTATTAGTGCTGATCTTTAAGAATAAGGGTGATGTGCAGAGTTGCAGCAACTATAGGGGGATAAAGTTGATGAGCCATACAATGAAGCTATGGGAAAGAGTAGTGGAAGCTAGGTTAAGGAAGGTAGTGGAAATTTGTGAGCAGCAGTATGGCTTCATGCCCAGAAAGAGCACAACAGATGCAATTTTTTCCCCGAGAATGTTGATGGAGAAGTATAGGGATGGTCAGAGAGAGTTGCACTGTGTGTTTGTAGACTTGGAGAAAGCGTATGACAGGGTGCCAAGAGAAGAGCTGTGGTACTGTATGAGGAAGTCAGGAGTAGCAGAGAAGTATGTCAGAGTGGTGCAGGACATGTATGAGAGGAGCAGGACAGTGGTGAGGTGTGCTGTAGGTCAGACAGAGGAGTTCAAAGTGGAGGTGGGACTGCATCAGGGATCGGCTCTGAGCCCCTTCCTGTTTGCTATGGTGATGGACCAGTTGTCAGAGGAGGTCAGACAGGAGTCTCCTTGGACAATGATGTTTGCAGATGACATCGTGATCTGGAGTGAGATCAGGGAGCAGGTGGAGGAAAACCTGGAGAGGTGGAGGTTTGTGCTGGAGAGAAGAGGAATGAAAGTCAGTGGTAGTAAGACTGAGTACATGTGTGTGAATGACAGGGAGGGAAGTGGAACAGTAAGATTACAGGGTGAAGAGGTGAAGAAGGTACAGGAGTTTAAGTACTTGGGGTCAACAGTCCAGAGTAATGGAGAGTGTGGGAAAGAGGTAAAGAAGCGAGTGCAGGCAGGTTGGAATGGGTGGAGAAAGGTGTCAGGAGTTCTGTGTGATAGAAACATTTCAGCGAGAATCAAGGGGAAGGTGTACAGGACAGTGGTGAGACCAGACATGCTGTATGGTTTAGAGACAGTATCACTGAGACAGAGACAGGAGTCAGAGCTGGAGGTAGCAGAGCTGAAGATGTTGAGGTTCTCTTTGGGAGTGACACGGTTGGACAGGATTAGGAACGAGTACATCAGAGTGACAGCTCATGTTGGATGTTTGGGGGACAGAGTTAGAGAGGCCAGATTAAGATGGTTTGGACATGTCCAGAGGAGGGAGAGTGAGTATATTGGTAGGAGAATGTTGGACATGGAGCTGCCAGGCAGGAGGAAAAGAGGAAGGCCAAAGAGGAGGTATATGGATGGAATAAATGAGGATATGAAGCTAGTGGGTGTAAATGTTGAGGATGCAGAAGATAGGGATAGGTGGAGAGAGATGATTCGCTGTGGAGACCCCTGAAGGGGAAAGCCGAAAGAAGAAGACTACACTATACTACACTATAGTACACTACACTATAGTACACTACACTACACTATGCTAATTCAATTCAATTCAATTAAATTTTATTTGTATTGCGCTTTTAACAATGAACATTGTCTCAAAGCAGCTTTACAAAAAACATAGTATAAAAAGTCCTAGATGTTACACAAAATCATCCCTAGTGAGCAAGCTTAAGGCGACTGTGGCAAGGAAAAACTTCCTTAGATGGTATGAGAAAGAAACCTTGAAAGGAACCAGACTCAGAAGGGAACCCATCCTCATTTGAGTGACACTAGAGAGTGTGATTATAAATGATTCTAAACACCAGAGAGTGTGATATAAACAATGTCAATTCTGCAGTTATGTACAGTGTACAGTGTGACGCAGATACAGCATATGTAGAATCTTAGTGTGTGTATTAATTAGGGGGTTGTTGTCGTCCTTGAAGCCCACATAGGGTTGGCAGCGTTGCTTTGATAAACACAAGTCCTCAAGCAGCAGAATCCAGCTAGAGCTGGTCCATCTCCAGATGCCTCGGGATGGGTAGAAAAAGGAACAGGTGGAAAGTAATGAGTGTAGCTGCTGTTCATGATATTAGCAGCACTACAGTAGATTATAATGTGCATTTAATCAGATGTACTGGAGTACAGGGTTATGGGATGAATTATGTGTTTGCCAGGCTAAAGAGATATGTCTTTAATCTACACTTAAACTGGGAGACTGTGTCTGAGCCCCGAACACTGTCAGGAAGACTATTCCAAAGTTTAGGAGCTAAATACGAAAACGCTCTACCCCCTTTTGTAGACTTTAATATTCTGGGAACTACCAGAAGTCCAGAGTTTTGTGATCTTAAAGAGCGTGGTGGATTGTACCGTGTCAGAAGACTGGTTAGATATGTGGGAGCTAAACCATTTAGAGCCTTGAATGTAAGTAGTGCTAATTTATAGTCAATTCTAAACTTAACAGGTAGCCAGTGCAGGGATGATAATATTGGGGTTATATGATCATATTTTCTTGACCTGGTAAGAACTCTGGCGGCTGCTTTCTGGACTAACTGTAGCTTGTTTATTGAAGATGCAGGACAAACACCTAATAATGCATTACAATAGTCCAGTCTGGAGGTCATGAATGCATGAACTAGTTTTTCTGCATCAGATACAGATAAAATGTTCCTAAACTTGGCAATATTTCTAAGGTGGAAGAAGGCTGTTTTTGTAATATTGGAAATATGATTTTCAAAGGACAAGTTGCTGTCTAATATTACACCTAGGTCTTTCACTGTCCAGCTAGTAGTAATAGTACATCCTTCTAAATGCAACACTGCACTATACTACACTACACTACATTACTCCATACTGCATTATAATATAACACACTATACTATACTACACCATATTACCCTATAATATACTACACTACACTACACTATAGACTATTACAGTAATGTATTCTACAGTAAATGTATAATGTCATACAGGCTCTGTACAGGATCAGCATATGGACTGAATCTACTTAATATTTTTACTATACAAGACAATAAACTGGAGACCCTTTATATTCAAATCTCTATATTTTTTCATTCACGTTTTTGTTTACTCTATTAACTCTGCTAAAGGCGGTCACAGCGTCTGCAGGTCGGTCACCTGAGCAAAGACAAATTACACCCAAGAAATCAAGTCATGTGACCTTTATTTATAATTTATATAGAACGCAGCGAGTCTAATAAGTAATATATCAAATATAGATAAATAAATCACACGGACACAAGCAGCTTTTTAACAGCGTGTACAATGGTTTTATTCATATCCATATTTTATACTGTTACACATCAGGATTTCTGAATGCCATCAGTTTAATTTATGATTAAAAGTGTTTGTTTTTTTTAATATAGTGTTTAAAGACATGAAATGACAGAACACAACAAAGAAAATAATTCCTGCAATTGATCAGAATGTGTTTAAGTGTTTAAAAAATGAATGCAAAAATATAATATTATAAAATTAAAAATTAATGAGAAAATAGAATATAATAAAATTAAAGTGAATATAAAAATGGAACATTCTAAAATTAGAATAAATGCAAAAATAGAATATAAAATTAAAATAAATAAAAGATTTAATATTCTGAAATTAAGATTAATGGAAAAAAATAGAATATAACATTTATTGATGAAACATATAAAAATGTGAAATTAAAAAATATACAGAAGAAAGCAAGAAAATATAATTCATTTTTCATTTATAATTCATATTTTCATTTGTTAAATGAAAATAATGGACATTTTTAGAAATAAATTAATGGGTGAAAAGAAATTTATCTTAGATATAGTTTTGGAATAATTTGTTGTCAATCTCACAGATTTTATTACTGTCCTTTGTTTTATTAAAGAGTATTTTATCCACAAGCACTTTAATTTTTTTTTACTGAATTTTAAAGAAAGTGCTATTTAAATAAATAAAAAATTAATTAATTAATTTAAACAAATAAATAAAAATGAAATATTTAAAATTAAAAATGTAAATATTATTATTATTATTATTATTATTATTATTATAGACCAAACTTATTATTATTAGAGACCAAACTATGCAGTTTCTTTTTACACACCCTATAAAAGAAAAGCCTGTGTTTAATCGTTTAATTTTTTTTTTTTGTTGCTTTCAGTCAGCAGGTCAGCTTTCTGTCATGAGTCCCCATTGTGGAGCAAATCAAGTAAATCTGGATGACGCGGCGCTTTTCTCTGCTGTGTGTTTAGCCTAATTCACCCTTTTGTAAATTCTCCATATTGACACTAAACTGCGCTACTCTGCGTGTAAACACAACGTGAAAATGAAGCGAGATCGGTCAGTGTTAATCATGGGGTCAACCAGGAACAGCTGGGAACCAGACGCAGTCATCATGAATAACTTTGACCCCGGTGTGACCTGGAAGGGAAAACAGAAAGAGAGAGAGAGAGAGAGAGAGAGAGAGAGATGGTGGTGGTGGTGGGGGTGCTAGCAGGTGCACTGGGGTAATAGAGTAGTGTTTCAATTCCACCCCCTCTCTTAAAGAGGAAACGATCACTATAACTTACACTGCGCTACCCAGGCGGATAAAAGCGGCTGGTTTGCTTCGGGATTCAATCTTGGCATTCAGAGTCAGGTTTTACAAATCCGTGACAGCCCTGGGAACGTCTGGTGTCTAAATAGAGCCCGTTCCCTGAGTGCCGTTAAGGAGGAACAAATTGCGGCCCACTTCAGCGGCACGTAGATAGCGGTGAAAGTCTTCGTGTAGGCTATTGTTTCAGGGGAGGAGCGAAGGAAGTCGGCTTGTTCTCGGCCCCGGGGTCAGGTTCGCTCTCTTTTGTTCAAATCTTTTCCCCTCGGTCGTGTCCGACTCCCGTGTAGCGTGTCTGACCTGGGCGGTTAAGTAGCTCAGGTGCCTCGGACATTCTCGGAGATTAAAGGCCAAAGAATCTGGCCAAGGAAGAAAGGAAAAAAAGAGAGAGAGAGAGAGAGGGAGAGAGGGTTCAAGAAACAAAGAGCAAGCAGCAAGAGTTGAGTAAAGAAAGCAGCGTATGAATGGACATCTTGTCAAGGAGCAGGGAAGCGAGACGTCCCCCCTCCACCACCACCACCACCACTCCAACACCATCCCTCCATCCTGCTTTTTTTTTTCTCCTCTGGGCCTCGAGGCATGTCCTTGTCAGTGCCAGGACAAGAGCGATGCATTCAGCGGCCCCATTTCATTCACCCTGGCCACAAAAGGCACTCGTTAGAGGGCATGTAGCTCTCAGGGACACATGTTAAAGCACACAGGGAACCAGAGA
>NC_080722.1:2062500-2087500 GCF_019097595.1 Hemibagrus wyckioides | reverse complement strand
GCAAGATGGCTCCAACCAGAGCTTCTGGTTTTGGTAGCACTGGACATACAGAATTTAGCTGACAAGTGATTCCAGTGAAAACCCTTTTTGATGACCTTCTTTGGCTGCTTTCAGTCCATCCAGATCCGTCATGACTCCAGGAGTCTCTGGAAGCAGGTGAAAGGCTGGCCCTTTTCTTCTCAGTGGAATTGGTGGTCACAAGGTTTACATGCTATGTGACTCCAAGGGCATTGTATCATAAGTTTGTTTTTCATCTGACCAGTGCCAAGATACAGAATAAAATGGGGTGTTTGATAAAAATGGCAAAAAAAAGGCAAAGAAGAACTTGGTCTGAAAGAGTTTAGGACATCAGTGGCAAGACCTGCTTAGCAAGCAAGGAGCAAGCAGTTAGCTGAAACCTGTTCTGAGAAGGCAGAGAATGAAGGAGTCACTGGCCACAAGAAGAGGTCAGAAAAGGTGACTGGCAAGGTGACTGAAAAAAAAAAACAGGACTCTCTATGAGATTTTCCTAAATGAACTCAGAATGGAAATGAAATTCAAAGTTTTATTTAAGCAAACAAATTGTCAGCGAAGAAAAGATTCTGAAATTAGAAGAAGTTTGATGAAGATGATGATGCATTTAAAGGTAATGGTTTTGCACCCTTTTCGCACTCAATGTGACAAATGGCTCGTTACAAAGGTCAAAGAAAATAAAATTGACTTGCTTTTAGATTCAAATACAATTAATAAAGCTAGCTGTGGATTTTTGTAAAACTGCTATTTGATTATTTAGTACAATTAGGACAATATCCTGACAATATCTGATATCCTGAAAACTTTTCTAAAATCTTTCCATTTCTTCGGTGACATGCTGCACCCTAGGCAGGCGTCCATGCAATCTTTTACTTAAAACACCACGTGCCTCATATGGCTAGCAAATTCTGTTTAGATAAGCTTCTTCATGTTGTCTTTCGTGGAAATTTACATTTAAGGCTCTCTTTAAACCCTTATTTGACCCGCTGTAGCAGTTCCAGGCTTCATTCAATTCATTGCTCTGGTGAGGGAGGAACATTCACAGAACATTCTAGCAAATTCTTCAGATTTCTCTCAGCAGTAGCTCTCCATAGAATTCTACAGTTCTTCGTAGAATCAGAGCAGTTTGTGAGCTGAAGACTGTCGTGGAATTAGCCTTAATTTTACAAAGACCACTTGAAGAAGCTAGTTTTATAAAATGTTTGGACACAGATTGAAAATATTTGTTAAAGAAATTTATATATCTGAAACAGGGGATTTTACGACTAGCTTAGCATTTTCCAGGAGTTTCATGGATTAAGATCTTTCTTGTGATTGGATGCCACCTGCTCCTGCCAGTTTCCACCAGCTTAATCACAATGGTGTTCTTTGTGCAAGGTTTACTTACATAAAATCCAACAATACTTATCACCTAGAAGCTGAAATCAAGGGCTAGAAAACTAGATGATAAAAAAGTACAAACTTCAGAGCAGCTTAAACATATAAAGATTTAATATATGAAGTGTGATGGCCTCATTTTGATCATTTTAGTTGACCTACATGTGAGATCTTGAAGCTTAAAACAAGAAAAATGAAGTAAAATACAGTTAGAGCATGTAATGAGAGGAGATACACAATCATGTCATGATGTGTGTGTGTGTGTGTGTGTGTGTAAATCAATCTATATTTTTACATATATACATATTTGTTTAGATACAGTTCATGTGAAATATATCATGCATGTTATGTTTCAAAGATTTATTCTGTAGTTATAGAAATAACCAGAACTTCCAATGAAATGTGTTTTTCTTTGTTTTTCACTGTACTGTCAATTTACATTTAGATTCAAGTTACATTATCAGTCTGTTAGTTTTGACATTGAATACAAATATTTATATAGGTGCAGCAGAACCTCGGCATATGAGTGCCTTCCCTTGGGAATTTTCACCTTAAGAATTGAAATTGTGCAAGAAATTTGCGTTGGCACACGAAGCATTTTTGGCATGCTTGGCAACAAACTGAACCAAACCAAAACGCCGGCTAAGTCCCACGTACGTCCGGGAGCCGTTCAAAACATATTAGCGTCAGTGGAAAGCCAACCGAAGAGAGTTTACGAATGTAATATCAGTCAGTGAAAGCTGTTTGGAAAGAGTCAAACCAACGTTACCTTCGGCATGCCTTCAAAAGCTAGGTGATTTTTCACTAGGTGACATTTTTTTTGTGGACAGATTGGTGGTGTGGGCGGTCTGTTCTATTTTTAGCCCAAGCTTGGTGGCACAACTTCCTGTGAGGACCCTTGACATGGAATGCTTGGCTTGGGTCAGTTCTTTGTAAGCAGCCATACAGTTTACATACACTTCATACTGGGAATATTTTTGGGAGCTGGAATGGATTATCTGCATGTACATTATTTCTGATGGGAAAATTCATCAGTACAAATTTTCACCTTAAGAACTCGACTCCAGAACCGATGAAACTCCTATGCTGAGGTTCCACTGTACTACAAATATATATATATATAACTATTATGTATATTTATGTGTCTAGAAGGAGATTCAGATAATATTCAGTTATCAGTTTTAACACTTAGATCATCTACAATTATTCAGAATCTCAGAAAAATATAGCAACAAACGGTCACACTCTCCTGGGATGGTTCACGATGTAGAATCATTCTCTTTTCTGTTTATGAAACACCAAACCATCTGGTTGCTCTCTCCACTTCACTGTGCTGTTCTCTGCCATCCCGTGATCCTTCAGTTTCTGCTTGATCTGAGGAACAGAACAACATTTTTTTTACTCCTGTGTATGTCTCCTGTGTATGTGTCAGAATTTGACTGGAAGATGAGACCCACCTGCTCCAAGATGGCCGCCTTTACTCCAGGATCGTTCACATCCTGATTGGATCGCACCTTCAGCCTTACAGTTTTATATTTTCTTATGATTCCTAGATGCAGAGACACAAAAACACACACATGACCAAACAATTCCACTTGAGAAGTTTAAACCAATAAAATTTGAGACTGGATAAAACTGAAACTCACCCGAATAACAGACGAAAGGCATTATGTCTGAGCATAGCGCATCACCGACTCTACTGTTGTTTATATAACCACAGTTTTCATGCCACAGTTTGTTATCAGGTTGATAAGGCATCCAACTGACGGTAGAGAGGTTGCTTTTATCTATCCACTTCCAGGAGTCTCTGAACAGACCAATCCAAGTCTCGTTGGGAAAAAACGACTGTACAAGTAAGTATTCTGTTATATCTTTGGTGCTGGCCAGATCTGTGTAATACCGTCTACAGTAACTCTGAGCTGCAAACCATGTCATCATATTAGAGATGTTAATGTACCTCTCAGTGCCATTTCTGGTATCTGTAAAAAAGAAGTAAACAGGTTACTAGATAATGCTAAACGGTAGAACACTGATACACAATTTGCTAAGTTTTTGTCTGTACTCCCCTTTAATGTAGAGCTTAAATGTTCTGTAGAATCTGCCACTTTGATTACATTTGCTGGAGCCTATCCCAGCACACACTGGGCGAAAGGCAGGGGTACACCCTGGACAAGTAACTTATACAGCGTTCAGAAGCAAATGAAGTCCAAAATTATTATTATTTGTGCTGTGAAGATGCCTTCATTTAAATATGGACTAAATACACACTGAAGTAGATTCCCTAGACTCAGCATTCAGGTTGATCTAATTTCCTGCATGTAGTTCAGATCGCTGACATTAGCATCAGTGTTTTAATAGAAGAATCTTTTTTTAAATACAATAAATACAAGCACATGCCTTGTTCAAGGATAGAAAATACTGACTGAAAGATATATTTTTTTTCTCAAATGAAAGCAAGAGACAGTTTAAAAATGACTAATGAATGAATTAAATCATTCTAAGTGCCTGGCATAAAATTTTGTTTGGTTAAATGAATAAATGAATATCTGTGTATAATTTTGTTAATTCAATGTTCCTAAGATCTCCTCTGCTGTTCTCCATATTGGAAAAATGAATATAGACTATTAAACTTATAGATATGTGACTCTATTATATGTATGTTAGTGTGTATTTGCAGCCAATAGATACATTTAAGTGTAAATTATTGTCGGTGGCATTGGACCACAGAATGATTAGCAGAAGTTCAGTATTCAATTCTCATTAATTTTCAACTTCACTCTGAATACAGCCCAGAATCTTTTAGAGATTTTAAGACATACTTCTCTACTGCTAAAGTAAGAACACGTATTGTTTCCTCACCATCAAAGCACACGAAGAAAAATGTGGATTTACAAAATCTATCGCTCCAACCGTGTGGATGCATCGCAACACACTCTTGACGTCCACCGTTGTTATTCGGCTCTCCCATCATCCATTTTGTCATATTTCCTAGTGGCTCGTTTCCGAAGGACCAGTGCCAGCTGTTGATGTCATTGTACAGTCCAATCCAAGCGCTGGAATTCAGCTGTTGTTTCTGAGAGTCACTCACAAATCGTTTCATGTAGTCTTGATTTTCAATGATAGCCAGGTCAGTGTACGTGGCCCGGCAGTAAGCCAGAGCATCGCTCCAGTTTCTTCCCTGGTGGATCATAAAATACTTCCGAGAGACTGGCAGGACAAGGGGGAATGATGCTGGGAAAGAGAGAGAGAGTTTTACAGGATTTATTGTGGAAGGGATTTAGGCTGAAGTATCTTGTTAAAATTCATCATCTATAAGTCATTTTTTGTCTAAGGCTGGACTAGAAGAACTCATGTGACTTCAACCCCCAACATTTTTGGGATAAACTGGAACCCCCGACTGCACCCCAGGTCTCCTCAACCCAGCATCTGAGCCTCACTAATGCTTTTGTGTAGTCACTCCTACAGCTAGTAGAAAGCCTTCCCAGAAGAGTGGAGCTGATTATACCAGAAAAGAGAAAGATGAATAATTCAGCAAGCACATGTAGGTGTGGTGGTCAGGTGTCCACATATTTTGGCCATAAGGTTGATGCTGTACATGAAACATGTGGGATATGTGAATGGAAAGTCACCTGGCCGGTGGTTATTGTACATAGAATAGATAAGGAAAGTTTAAGCTTGCTTTAAAGGATGATTTAATGGATGAGATAGTGGAATGTTCCCAGGCTGCATCTCTTCGACTAAACCCTAGCTCTTTGTCTAATAAACATTCAGAAAGATAACTGCTTACAGCCTACAACTGCAACTCTCTACCTATGGTGATGTTTTCAGGAAAATAGTAGCTCAGTGGTTAAGATTACAGATCAGAAGGCTGTGAGTTCTAATCTCAGCATCACTAAGCGATCACACATCCCTTTTGGAGAAGATTTTCCAATTCCCATGCTTTTCCTAGAGTCTTTATACCTCCCCCCCCCATTCCGCCAACAATCACACATATTTCCTTTACCTGTGAGAAGTAGGAGTAAGTACAGAGTCTTCATGATGTGGAATTCACAAACTAAAACAGAACCGTAAAATCTTTGTGAGAAAATGTGAAATCTCTCAATATCTCCAGTTAAAAACATACAATTACAAAACAAGGAACATTGTTTACTGCAAACACATTTGGCGACATATATTTAGTTATTTTTTTTAAGGAAAGTTTACTGAATGCAGCAATAAACACTGTTAAAAGATAATAGGTCATTTTCCTCTGAGCTGTTTATGTATTTCAAAGCTTATATGGGAATGTGGGTACGTAGAAGCTTAGGAAGGTTGTGAGTTTGAAGTCCAGGCCCACCAAATTACCACTATGGCCCTTGAGCTACGGCTGCAGTCATTTTTAACTACACTATTTTTCATTAACTGAAAAAAAAATTGCTTTGTTGTCAGTTTTACTGCGTAGGTTTAAGCTGTTTTACTTGTTTGATCACTGAAATTTAGACTTCTTTGTCAGAGGGCTAAAACTGAAGTAAATTGTCTGACAAAATTAACATGGTCTAAAAAATATATCAGCAAAACTCAAAACAGGCAAAAACTATTACATTCAACTGGAACATGGGGACTAAACTATCTATGAGAAAATTTGCTTGAAATTACTGAGTGCTGTTAAAATAAGGTCATTAAACGGTAAACACTTACCAACTGGTAGAAACAGCAAAAGTGTAATATGTGAAAGACTGACGAATGATGTCTGAGGCTTCAGTCTCGACTTGTGGCTCATGCAAATCGTGTCATCCTTTCTCACATGACCAGAACAGATCCATCCTCTGAGACTTAAATCTATAAAGTTTGGCCACAAAGATTGCAATTCCTGTTTTTAAATACAACATTTCCTAATAGATTTTTAATAGCTTTTATTTCAGATAAGGTCCAAATCAGACACTTTAGTGCTATATTATAATAAGAAAAGTATTAAAAGCAAAACCAGTGAAGCTGTAAATGACTGACCAATAGGCAGGGGATTATCTGTGTGTGCTATTGCCACAAGCACTGTGCTGGCATTCAGTGACCACTGGATTTTATCTGATAGCTTTAGTTTTGAAAAACTAAGAACATTTATGTTTTGTGGTGTCCAGTCCGACACGTTTTAGATGTTGAACTGAAAAGGACTGTTCATGCAACAGATCCTCACCTTAGTACTGTATGGCCAAAAACACCTCCTAATGCATAAAAACTGGTGTCCAATCAATGTTTTGAATCTGGATGACAAAGAGCAGAAAGTAAGTGGGTTGAATCTGAAGCCATTCTTTGGAGCTCAGTAGGCCTCAGGAGACCTGTGTATATCTTTATTCAAATAATAAACACTATAATTGTTTTGTGCTAAATTAGATGTTCACAGGTTTTAATGTCTCCTGGTTAACCTTATGATTTATGTTACTGGACAAACAGGGATTAGAATTGCTATCATGCCTTTGTTCATGCCTTTCTGTTTTGTTAGGTATGCCTCTGGTTTGACCACTTGGATGTGGGGGAGGGGCTTGCTTATTTTGAACCCAATATAAACCCAAACAGAATACAAAACAAAGTGAAACATAACATGAGCCAAACAACAAAACAAAAACTTTAACCAATACGTTTCTGTCGTCAGCAAGTCATTTGCTTTAGTACTTTGTTTAAAAATGTTTGCATGGATGCTTCACTGCACATGGCAGAGCACCATGCCTAGTAATACAGGGAATATCTGCAAATCTTACAAACTTTTATAGAAAACTTAGCCAATGGAGGGAGAGCTAAGCTTAAAGAGTGGTAAAGCCTTCCTCAAGCTGTTCGAGCCTGCGGGTGACACCTGGGGCTGACCTTAGTCTGAAAGGGCAGTCTGTCTGCTACTACTACTGCTCTACAGCATGCTGGAGTACTGAAGCAGGCAACTCATAACAACACCGTCAGCACACCGGCATTTTGGCATATCAGCCGCCCATTAGCATTCGCTCAGCAGCTCCTGGATGCCTGCCAGAGGTGGCTGCTCGCCAAGCTGCGTGGGGCTGATGACGTGATTAATCTTGTGGTGCTGGTGCAATTTGTTGCTCAACTACAAGTGGCACTGAAGGAGACGGTCCGATTGGTGGAGGACCATTTACGGCATGTCCATGGACACTGCTCACACTTGCCCCTCTCCTTACCCTGTTTCTTCCTAATATCCCCTGTAGTAAAACTGGGCAGCAAAATGAGCACTTCATCTCCCAGTGCAAATTCCCGTAGCTGTGTTCCACATTATACATCCGGGATTGGTGTTTTTGGGACATATCTTTTTTTATTTGTAGAAGGTCCCTCCTCCCAGTTTTCCATAACGTCATCTAGGACACTATGAGACTTGTGCCCATCGAATAATTTAAATGGGAAAACCATGTGGAGGCTTGTGGCACCTTACATTCTGCAAATAACAGGGGCTCGAGCCACTTATCCCAATTATGTGCGTAATTGCGAACAAACTTCAAGGTTTTAAGTGTTTAGTTAAAATGCTCAATGACACCTTTTGTTCACCCCTCAGTAACGTGTAAAGCTCACATAGTGTTTGTGACATAAATGCCATGCCCAGGATCTCTTTTGGGACTCAAGAGATAACACAGAAGAGTGTCTCTGCTATGTTACACACTGTAACATTTCTTCTTGGGTGTCATTTCTTCATTTCTTCTTGGGTGTCATGCATCATGTGATATAACCTATCTTTAATAATTGAAAAGTCCCTGCTCCCTGGTAGCTGATTCAAGAACAGAGTCCCGGACCTGGACTCCCACTTCCTCAGCCATCCATGTGATTGTTTCCCACAGACATTCTGGCATCACAGAGGTAGGACTGAGGCCTGGCTCGGTCTGCTGGCATTGCAGGGAAACTGGGCCAGGATCAGTGCCACGTTTTGAAGTGCACACTGGTGACTGTCCGAGGGAATACACACTGGTGCATACTGGTGACTGTCCGAGGGAATACACACTGGTGCACACTGGTGACTGTCCGAGGGAATACACACTGGTGCACACTGGTGACTGTCCGAGGGAATACACACTGGTGCACACTGGTGACTGTCCGAGGGAATACACACTGGTGACTGTCCGAGGGAATACATACATGTCAATACATGACAATACATGTCCGAGTTTGGTGGACTCGGGCTGTAATTAGACCTCAATTCAAAAAAGCTTTGTTCAGTGTGAGGCTTTGGCCACAGCACATAGGGTGATGGTGAGGTGTGCACACTGATGGTGTTCTTAATCCATGACCTACTGAGCCAGTATTGATGTATTCATTGATGAAGACTTCAAACTGTCTTCAAACTATATATATATCAATTTGGTTGTAGAAGAAGAAAGAGAAGAAAACAGTACCTCTTTATTTAAGTATAGAATATAAATCATACATGTTTTTTTCTCAAGGGTCAAATAGAGATATAACAGGCAATGAGATCAAAGTATTTGCATATATAAGTGTCATTTACTAATGATTTATGCATTAGTAAATAACACTTACAGCAGCCAGGAAAAGAATTTCAGAATGTTATTTTCACTGGACGTCTGTTAGTGCTTATGATGTTCAAAACTCTGAATGGTTTAGATTTTCCATGATGACTATTCAGTATTTATAACCACTACATATAACTATGTATCACTTTACAATTAGGTTATCTACAATTATATAGAATCTCAAAAAGAATAAAACAATAAAGGTCACACTCTCCTGGGCTCATGTACTATGGATAATTATGTCTGTTCTCTTTATGAAACACCAAAACATCTGGTTGCTCTCTCCATTTCACTGTGCTGTTCTCTGCCATCCCATGATCCTTCAGTTTCTGCTTGATCTGAGGAACAGAATAACATTTATTAGTAAATAATGCGAGATAGAGACACCAGTCTCCTGTGTACGTGTCAGAGTTTGACTCAGGTTCTGTCTGCAGTAATGAGAAGCGGAAGTGTGGTCTGTGGAGGATGAGACCCACCTGCTCCAAGATGGCTGCCTTTACTGCAGGATCCTTCAGGATCCTTCCTCCACACATGACCACATGACCAAATTTCTCATGCAAAGCATGTCATCCTTTCTCACCTGACCGTAACAGATGCATCCTCTGAGATTTGAATCTATAAAATTTAGCCACACCGATTGCAATTCCCATTTCTATAGGAGTTTTCAATCCAACATTAGTTACTTTTATTCTTTCTGTACAGATGTGTTCCAAATCTGACACTTATAATAAAAATAATATAAAGAAAAGTATTCAAATCTTTTAAAAGCAAAACACTTGGAACACTCTATAACAAACACAACAACCAGTTGCAACCAATCCTCATCCAGCACTCTAGTGCTGTAGAAATTAATGATATTAAATAACTCCTCACTACAAAAACTGGTGTCCAAGGGTATGAAAGAAAACAAGGTGGAGAAGCAGCTTGGACAAGAAATTATAAGATCTGGATGACAAAGAGGTAGGGTAAGTGTGTTGAGGAAGGGTGTGGCCACTATTATGAAGGGAAAACCATGCCTGGAACACAAAACAAAGCCAAACAAGGAAATGAAAATTTGAGCTGAGCTTACAGTGTGTGAATGTGAGATTGTGTGCATTTAAATAATACAGTTGAATAGCTAAAGTAAGAATAAAGTGCATTCTCTCCAAACCACAACACTCGTGCCAAAATTGGGATGGAGTTTCTCACCACAGACAGAAATTGTTAAGACCCTTGATGGCATCCACCACACCCAGTACCAAGTGCTCTTGGAGCTGAGGACAGAGCAGGAGCAACTTTTACAGGCAGCGCTCCAAGCCCAGGCTGAAGACTGACAGTTGATCCAAAGCCTGGTCTGCCAAGAGGATATTCAAGCAGTAGCCCTGATAACCATACCTCACATTGAAATCAGCAAGGTGGGGCCACACGACAATGCAGGAGCCTTCAATGAGCTGTTTGAGTGTGTGGCTGTGGCCAGACTACGAGCAGGCTGTCTATCTGCTTCCACTACTATCCTGGGAAACCCAGTTCGTGGCTCAACAGCTCGCAGGAGTACCCAGATCTGAAGTGGGCAATTTTGCAGCAACAACAGCGTCAGTGCTTCTTCTTGCTGGCATTTCAAGATATTAGCCATTGTTCACATCTGCCCAGCAGCTCTGGAATGCTTGCCAGAGGGTGCTGCTGATGTGATCAACCACACAGTGCTGGAGCATTTCGTCTCTCAGCTACCCATACTGACGAAAGAGTGAGATCATTGCCACCATCCGGCGCACAGGACGAGGCAGTCCAGTTGGTGGAAGACCATTTGCCATGTATCTGGGTGCAGTTAAGCTCTCCTATTTCTTTCGTCGGTTCCCCTCTTCTCCATCTCATCTCACCCTTTTCCTTGCCCTGTTTCTTCCCTCTCTGTAGCAAAATTCTTCAGTGACAACTGCCCCAGTGTGTGGAGCTTTGCTTTCAGGTCAAGAATGTATAGAATTTTATTTTTTACTAGTCAATTCTCCCAATTTTCCCTCTGATTTATTAGTGCCTTGATGTTTTAATGCCTTGTTCTGTCCTAAGAGCCCAGCCATCAGATTATGATGAGCCACCTCAAATGACAATTACCAACGTTACCAAGCCATTCTTAGTACATTGCTATATCAGCTTTGCTATTTACCTGTCCCTGATTTATGCTTTTGAGTTTTGTCCTGTTTTTTTGGTTTGCATATGACACCTTTTGCCTATTTGTGGATTACAACTTTGCTTTCTGATTTGAATTTATTTGCCTGTGTTTATTTGCTACAGCAGGATAAGTATGCCAATTGAACCCCTTTATATTACACATATTTGTTCAACAATCAGAGTTTAATCTCATTTAGTGGCTGGAATGAGCTCCCTATGGAAGCAGCATTCCAGCAGAGCTTAAACCCCAATATCCTCACAGAGATGGCGTATGGAATGAAAAGTATAGCCTTAATTCTCTCATCAATCTTGCCATTCATCTCAATGACCAGCTTTTAAACGGAATGCCCCCATACCAAAACGAGGCTCAGCATTCCAAAGGCCATGGTGAACAGGAGAAGCACCACAGTGAACAACACTGTTTCTACGGTGTGCAACCTGATCACTTCTTTAGTTATTGTCTGCTCCATGCTCCACCATAAGCCATGGCCAGTTCATCAAAGCGCTGGAGCAACTCCCTCCACTTGTATGGTGTCATTTAACTAATGGTCTTATCAGTCATTCATGTTACCCATGAAAATACAAGACTCAGATGCTGACTCTGACTTGACGGATCTTCAGTGATCAAGAGACTCTACTGATGCAACACTGAGACTAGGGACCCATTTGCAGCAGCACCCTAAAACTCTTAAACAGCCCAAAACCTCTCCACAAGTCAGCATATTACATCACAAACTGATCTATTTTCATGCCAAGTTGACAACTAAGCACTGTCTCTATTGGGATGTAAGAGATCCAGTGGATGCAATTGCACAATCCACTGGATCCCTTGAGCAAATATAGAAATTTAGTTTTACATTTCTGGCATTTGGCAGATGCCTTTATCCAGAGCAACTTACATTTATCTCATTTATAGAACTGAGCAATTGAGGGTTAAGGGCCTTGCTCTGGGTACAGGAGTGGCGCCTTGGTGGACCTGGGATTCAAACTCACAACCTTCCTATCAGTAGTCAACACTGTAACCACATCCCCATGGCAAAGCACACACTGGTCTGACTAGCTTCACTAGCATTTCCTAGAACTGCCACGGCTCATGGTCCAGAGGACCAATTACCTCTTGAAATTCTTCCAGACTATCAGGACCTTAGCAAGATGTTCAGCAAAAGTACCATGCCCTGTTATACTTCTTCCAGGAGCAACTCCACCATGAGATCATATTTACTGACTGAACAACAGGCCATGGAGGAGTAGATTCATGAAGCTCTGAAAGAAAGGCCTTAACATCCCTTGACATACATTATTGAAGGTCTTAATCGAGTTAAAATCCAATGTTGTTATCATCTGCCACTGGTCCCTGCAACTCAGAACAGTTACGTTCAGCAAAGATCTTCAGTAGTGCTTATAATCTGGTAGGGATTCAGGAGTGAGGAGAGAGGAAAATGGCTCATAGCTCCACCTCTGGCTACTACAGGTATTGCATCATGCTATATTAGCTCTTTGGTATGCCCCTAGATAAAACAATCCCAATACCCTGACCTGAATGTGGTCTACCTTAGAACTTTAGGACAAATTCTTCTTATAAAAGCTCTATTGTCCACATTAAAAAATAAAACAATATTTTAATTATAAATATGCAACACAAAATCTGAATACTGTAAAATTGCAATTTATTTATTATTGACTTTGACAGACTTTTTAATGATGTGATTTTGGTACATTTTCCACTGCAAATACATCATGATAATAAATCATAAACATCCAAGAAAATGATTGAGAAGTCGTGTGTGAGATCTTCAGAAAGGAATCTCCCGGCTCACGTGAGAGATGGCTTCATTGATGCTGATAAAAACAAACAAATGAATTAGAAACGACTGAATGTGATTAGTTCCTTAAATCTCCAAAATAAAAATAAAAAATAAAGCACATCACATACCTCTCAACCTCCAACCCACACTCACACAGATTCACTAAAATCTGTAGGTGTGAACAAGTGACAACATACTGCAGACAGAGAGAGAGAGAGAGAGAGAGAGAGAGAGAGGGAGAAAGAGACAGAGTGAGAAAGACTCAGTATGACATTATTTTTATTTACATAAAGCTTTACACAAAGGTTTTTTTTATTCTTTTGACTATCATTATTTACTACATGAATAAATATGAACCAACCATGAACTTGACTCTGAATCAAAGTGCAATTGACTCTTTTGGTTCATTTGCTAGTTGTTTTGGTTTGGGTTCAGACTGGGCATAATTAAACACACTAAAACGTGGAAAAATAATTATTGAAGGTCGAACTTAAGATGTCACACACACACACACACACACAGTACATATAAACATACCGGCTCCTTTTCCCAGTTGAAGAGATTTTTCCTAAAATGTTCAGCCACGACTTTGAGCTCGTACGTGAGAGTCACCTCACGTTTCTCACTCAGAGCTCGTGAGGCGTTTATCCTCTCTGCAATCTTCTGCAGCGCTTCATCCACTGTCTTCCTCTTCTACAAATGTGATGAATAAAGATCAATTTAATCCCTAAAGACATTTAAAGTGATTATTTATAAATTATATTTCATGACAGCATTTGGACATACTGAAATAATGAACACTTATCTAACATGTATGCAGCATGTAGGTGCGGAGTTAAGCATATAATGGGTGGGGTTTCGACATGACTCCGAGCAGCAATGGCTGATGTGGCACATCTGAGTAATGAACACTGCTGAAAATGATAAAGTTCTACTATTGCACAGACTACAGCTGGTCATATTCGTTTATAAAATCTGTAACTTAAAAAAAGCATGACCCTTTTTCTGTTAGTAAACACTGTGACTGTATTTTTGTTTGTGGGCGGAGCTTAGGTGGAGGCAGAAAGATTTCCCTGACTGCTGTACAAGCAGTACTTACCAAGTTTTGTTAGTTTGTTTTTAAACAATGCCTGGTCAAAATTACAATTTATCTGACTATGTTAGGTCACTCACTGTCCAGGACCGAGAATGTTATTTGAAAAAAGTAACTTTAACGGACGGAACCATACAAAGCCGTACACACTCACTCAATGGGTGGACGATGTGACAGGATGACCTCTGGTTGAGTGACCTGACATCTACACCTATCTGATGGAAAAACCGAGCGCTTCTGGCTAATGCAGAAAGGGAGATGACCCAAACAGTTTCCTTTGTTTAGTCTCCGGTTGTTTGCTACCAGTTAGCTAACTTACACGCTAAAACTTCAGTGTTATATAAGAAATCATTGAACTTGTTCACCCATTTTTGATGAGGTGGGCATGCATGAGAAATATTTAGACAAGTAACCAAACCTTAAACTACACCAACGACAAGCACTAGTTTCTTTAACTTTATCTGATATGAAGTGTGCGCTGCAAATGCAAGCATTTTTAATGATCATTTCTGTCCTGTCCACTCGTATTATTGAGTTTAACCACAGTTGGGTTTTTTGTCTGGCAGTGGCAGCAGGTATGCGATAAAACTTCAAATTAGAGCCTGTACTCCGTCGATTCTGACAAACAAAAACACAACAAGATTTACGTTCCTTGTGTAGCCGACTCTGTACTGGTTTGTACTGACTGCCTCCAGTTTCCCCTTTGTTTTGCCTCCAGCTAACCCTGACCACAGCTGTCATGGTTTTTTTTTTATCTGGCAGTGGCAGCAGGTATGCAATAAAACTTCAAATTAGATTTTGTGCTCTGTCGACTGTCACACAACAACACAACAAGATGACATTTATGTTCCTCGTACTGGTTTGTATTGGCCACCTCCAGTTTCCCCTTTGCTTTGCCTCCAGCTAGCGCTATGACATTGTGACGTCGGCACTAAAAGTGTCTACAACATAAAAAGTTTTTGTTATTGTCAGATTGCTGTGGTGTAAGAGGAGTGAATCTCTGGAGTTACAGGAAAATAATCTCTTCACGCCTCATCACACCACCTCTTCACTCTGTATTTTACTGTAACAGTGACATCCTGTCTTTATTACTTCTAGAATTTTAGTTATGTTCCTGAAGAAGAGTCAGGATATGGAGACAGAGAGTGTGAGGGTTGAGTCTATTCACAGTTCAGACTCTAAATGAACTACAGTTCAGTAGGAGTAGAAGTGGCTTACTTACTTTTTTAAGATCATCATATTGTTTCTGCAGGATCTGTCTTTTTTCTGGATCCTGTTCATTTTTAATCTTGTTTTCTTGAACGATCAGTGGAACGTCTGATGTTTCTACAACGTCACACACTTCTACAACGTTCAGGGTCTGGGACGTGTAGACCTCGCTGACGGAGACGGGGGATTCTCCGAGGAATTCACTCAGCATCAACTTCAGCATGCCCTGAATAACGTCCAGTGAAGGAGGAAAAAATACTTAAAATTGTTTGTATAATGTACATCTTTAAAACTTTGTTGTAATGTTTTGGTTAATAATGTTTACAATTTACAGTGCTCCATTGTTAGGAAATGATTTAAAATACTATACTTATTTCAGATTTTACGCACCTTGTACCCGTAATTACTTGGCATCTGAGTCTTTCCCACATACTTTCTCACAGCTTTGCTGACATTTTCCTTTAGGTAAGAAAACTGATCTTCAAATGAAGTCAAGCTGAGTTTTGCCTTTAGAGTGAAGTAACAAAAAGGAAAAAGAATCAGTTGTATGTAATTTTATGTACTTAACAAATATGTAGAAACAGCTCAAAAATACGAGTATAAGCACTAACCGTCTCGGTGTGGTGTAGCCAGTAAGTAGTGAAGACATCAGCAAGATAAGTCTTTCTTTCCTTATCCCAGAACCATGCGTAGGCGTATTCGTTAGACCCGCATGAGCCGACTGAATACACTGAAACAATGATAAAGGCTTTAGAGATATACACACAGAGTAATGTATCTAAACATGTCAAAGCTAGAAAAAGTGCTGACCGTTTGTGTCTGACAGCTTGTCCAGCATTGATCCGGCATGGCACGATTCCATATAAATCACCATCTGCAAAACATACAGGCCTCACTGATCAATCTTTAAATAAGTTTTATGTAAATATTTCAGCAAGAAAAAAGAAAGATTTAGGTTGGATTTACACTGACCAGGCATAACATTATACATAACCACCTGCCTAATATTCTGTTGGTCCCTCTTTTGCTGCCAAAACAGCCCTGACCCGTCCTGCACTGTGTATTCTGACCCCTTTCTATCAGAACCAGCATTAACTTCTTCAGAAGTTTGAGCAACAGTAGCTCGTCTGTTGGATCGGATCACACGGGCCAGCCTTCGCTCCCCAGGTCCATCAATGAGCCTTGACCGTCCATGACCCTGTCTCCGGTTCACCACTGTTCCTTCCTTGGACCACTTTTGATAGATACTGACCACTGCAGACCGGGAACACCCCACAAGAGCTGCAGTTTTGGAGATGCTCTGATCCAGTGGTCTAGCCATCACAGTTTGGCCCTTTTGGTGAAACTCGCTCAAATCCTTACACTTGTCCATTTTTCCTGCTTCTAACACATCAACTTTGAGGACAAAACGTTCACCTGCTGCCTAATATGTCCCACCCACTAACAGGTGCCATGATGAGGAGATACTCAGTGTTATTCACTTCACCTGGCACTGGTCATAATGTTATGGTGTAAATTTTGTAAATGCTGGTTTTCTTTGTTTGTGAATGTATCAAAAACTTGCAATCAACCATAAATGTGTATTTCTGATGCCCACAAAACAGCATAAAAAGTGGAAAGCATAAAATAAAAAAATAAAAAAAAACGACTAAACAACTAAAAAACAGAGGACATAAAAGCTGAAGTATGTTTGGTAATCCATTTTATGTAGCGCATCCCACGTACATGCCCCTGTGAATGAACTGTTACTATAGAAACAATAACTTATAACTTATTCTGTTATACAACACCTTATGACCAATCAGAATGCAGAACCCAGCAGTGCTGTGATATAACCTGTGATATCTGTCATCTATTATATCAGTTTAAATTTATGTATTACATGATATATAAGAATTTATAATAAAGAGAAAAATACATACCTTTGAAAACTGGCCACTCCATGACATTGTATTCACTGTCTTAATGAGGTCATGTGCATAAAGCTGTAATAGGAAATAACTGATTATTACATTTCATAATCACTTCTACCCTCTTAGGCCGTGGAGAAGACAAGCACAGTGTGGTCTGTTGGCTCTGGTTGTGTCTGGTGAACTGGATAGAACTTAGTGGCAGCTCATGAGCTGAAACTTAATTGGGCAGTGGGCAGTGGTGGCTTAAGTGGTTAAGGCTCTGGGTTGTTGACTGTAGGACCGGGGTCCAAGCCCCAGCACCACCAAGCCCCTTGTTCAATTTTTGGGGAATTGAGCAAGGCCCTTAACCCTCCCTACTCCAGGGGTGTTGTATCATAGCTGCCCCTGCACTCTGACTCCAACTAGGATATGCAAAGAAAATAATTCCACTGTGCTGTAATGTATGTGTGGAGATAATAAAGTCTTTGTGCTCTCATTTATATTAATCCCAGTATAACTGAATTGCTGTTAATCTGCATGTCCAGGATCTTGTGATCTCACTGGACAACTCATTGATCTGACCTTCAGTCACTGGGTATAACCATAGCTGCCCCTTTCCTCTCACATTGCTAATCAGAAACTCTCATGTCATTTTTCCTTTACATCAGAAGGATTTGTCTATTTCTATCCACACAGGCCACTCAGGTACTTGTTCAGTCCCTTTCCATTTTTAAACATCTTCATCCTGGCAACTGATTAAGAATGTAGGTGCATGACTTGTTTTCAATCTTTATAAGTTCTTCTACACCACCCCATTGCTATGCTCCCTCCATAGGCTTGCTGTAGCTGCAGAATCAGGTTTCAAACACTGATGCTCACCTACACAGCCAAAATTGAACCAGGACTTTCTTATCTCTTATCACACCATACACTGCACCATGCTTCCTCAGATCCTCCACAACTGCTTGATTGGTCTCACCACCTCTCAGGGTACAAGGAAATCCTGCATCAAGACTCTTCTCTTTTTTTAGCACCAGGCAGGTCTCAGGACAGCGTGCATATGCACACATGCCTAATGTGCATAATATTGTGTTGGTTCCCCCTTTTCTGCCCTGACCCATCCTGCACTGTGTATTCTGACCCCTTTCTATAAGATCCAGCATTAACTTCAGCAATTTGAGCAACAGCAGCTCGTCTGTTGGATCAGATCACACGGGCCAGCCTTCGCTCCCCACGTGCATCAATGAGCCTTGGCCGCTCATCACACCTTGGTCCACTTTTGATAGATACTGACCACTGCAGACCGGGAACACCCCACAAGAGCTGCAGTTTTGGAGATGCTCTGATCCAGTCATCTACCCAAATGAGGATGGGTTCCCTTTTGAGTCTGGTTCCTCTCAAGGTTTCTTCCTCATAACATCTAAGGGAGTTTTTCCTTGCCATAGTCGCCTCAGTCGCCTCAGGCTTGCTCACTTGGGATAACATCTAGGACTGTTTGTCTGTTTCGTTGTTTCTTATGTTGTTTCTTATGTAAAGCTGCTTTGAGACAATGCTCTTTGTTAAAAGCGCTATACAAATAAAATTGAATTGAAAAATTGAATAGCCACTTTGGGACAGGATAGAGTGCACATGCACATATGGAAGTTAGGACAGATGAAATGCTTGAGTATTTACAGCGATATATACATTTCAGTGTCTCATGTTGTAGTTACATCAAACTGCCAGACAGTGGAGCCGGACTTAATACTGCTCCTCAATGGACCCAACATTAATATCAGAAGATCAGAAGATCTGTGAATTCAGACATGCATGTTTTACCGGAAACTCCACTCCACCCTGTGTGCCTAAAGCTCACAAAACATCTGGAACATCTGGTGTAAACAATATCAGTATTCAGTCCTCGCTGTGTAACTCACATCTGAATGGAAAAAGGAGGAAATTAGATGAAACTTACTGTAGAATGTGGAAATCCAAAGATTCCATGAGCTCCATGGTCTGATAAGTAGATGAAGATGGAATCATTTTGACTACTGAAAGGGAAAATAATGAAATAAACATATTGATATTTATTCGATAACTATATCCTGTAACAGCTTGTCCTCAAGACCCACAGCAATTTGCTAACAAATGCTGCATTCATTCATTTGCATTTGATTCCTTGGATTTCCTGACAGTTTATTATTAAAGAATGTATTCTGTGAATGATCTGTTGCTATAGAAACAATGTGTTAATGTATTAATGTACAGTTTATTAGTATGAGCGTACTAAACCTCTGATTAGCAACTGCTATACTATCAGAGTTATAAAAAAATAAATCAATGCCTTCTGACCAGTCAGTATATGATGTGAAAGGACATTCACGTTGTGTTACATGTGGAATTGATTAATCTGTCTAATAAAGAGCTAATGGAGGTAACTACCTTTGTATGACTTTTTTTGGTCCTGTTTTCTTAACAGCGGACGGATCTCCACGCAGTACAGCTAGAAAGTTTTCAGCTGATACCTCCTGATGATGGACAAATTAAACAGAATGATTCTATAGTGAAAATCACATAAGTCAAAGTATTTATTAATAGCATGTTACAGAACACATTACCTCTCCGATGTAGTCCTTTGGAACCCCAGGGTAAACATATGGGCCATTTGGTACACTAATGATGTTTCCACATACAGGATTTCTACACACACACACAATATATATATATATATATTCTTTCAGAAGCTACAGGGAATTTATTTTGAATGGTTAAGTGCAGGTTTTCTCAGATTTCAAGACAAACTCTGTAATACTCACTCTTCATTATCAGCAATATCATCATACATCATCACTATGATCTGTTCATCTGGAATGCCATTCTGTTGAGCAACTTGATAAGCGTGACACACATTAGCCTGAAAGAGCAAGCATGTCTTTAGATATGTATTTAAAGGAAATTACTTTACTGAGCTCTAAACACAAACAGCTAATGTACCATATTATATTTGTGTTGCTTAAGCACAGCCTCTAGCAATATTTATACCTGATGTCTGTAGTTTTCCCAACCTTTAGAACCCGCGGCCAGGAGAACCCACTGTCTTCTGCTGTAGCTTCCTCCCATATCAACTACAATGTTTCTGCAAAGTAGAATAATATTGAATGTCACTGGACCAACAGAACAGAATGAAACTTACTATAATAAAAATACTATTGGCTTTCTGTCGAGAGAACCAGTGTGATGACTACTCTCTGGTTGGTCAACAAAAATACTTCATCCCTGTATATGTAAGTACACACATTGATCCTTGCATGCAAGTTTCCATTCTTGTTAATTCTCTGTAGTTACCCACTAGAAAACTGTAAAAACAGAAAATTGCTTTCTCAGCAGTAGTCAGACAGTACATCATACTGCCAACAGGTGATGCTGAGAATGAACAAACTGATGCAATACTGGAGTGGTTGCTGACCCCCAAATGGATACTGCCCCAGAGAGGATGCCATTACAGACTTCCTTGTACTGCATAAAGGGGAATTGTTGTTTGTTGAAAACAGCCAGCATCCCCTCCATACTTACCACCAAGCTGGAGGTCCTGGCCTGATATAGAAGCCCAGGTGCTCCTCCCCTTCAAAGGTCTGCGAAAGGACAGTACCTAGTCCTGTCTCTGAGGCATCTGTGTGGACGATGAAAGGGCGGTTGAAGTTGGAGTTCTGAACTATAGGGGAAATGGTGAACACTTTTTTGAGTCTTTGGAATGCCAACTACATCCCATCTGGCTAGCCCTTCTTGGTAAGGTCTTGGGGGACTAGAGAAGGAGAAAAGAGGGACAAAACAAGTGTAGTACCCTGTGAACCCAAGAGAGGCATGTACCTGTTTCTTAGTCATGGGATGTGGGTACTTTTGACTGCCTCTACTTTCCTCCAGCAGACCATGATGCAGTACCTCAGGTACTGTGCCTTGGTCAGCCCCAGATGGCAACTGCATGGGTAAGCCATCAGGCTGCAAGCCTGACCACTCCCAGTGATACAGGTGGTCCAACCAAGTGGTGGAGTGAATTATGATGTTGTAAATGTAGGTGGATGCATATTGTTTATAAGATCTCAAGACAATATCCACCAGTCTTTGAAAGGTTGCTGGTTCCCTGGGCGGGCCAAATGGGAGGAACTGGTACTGCCAGATACTTCTAAAAGTGCTGAAAATGGTCTTAGTCTTGGCTTCTGTGGCTAGGGCCACTTGCCAGTACCCTTTATTAAGGTCAAGGGTTAATATGAACAGGGCTTTTCCCAGCCACACCTCCAAGTTGTTCACATCGTGGTGGGGGTATATTATAAAATTCCAATAAATGGTTGAGCCTCCAGAAGTCATCACAGTGTTGTAAATTCTGTCTGGCTTCAGCACCATTACAGTGGGGTTGGACCAGGGGGTGGCAGACTCGTCTATTATCTCATCTTTGAGCAACTGATTGATCTCCTCCTCAATAGCTTGAGAACAGGCTTCTGGGACCTGACTGGGATGCTGTCTCACAACCACTTCCAGAGGGGTCTGATGAACAGTAGAACACATCCGCAAGCTAGTCCATGTGCTCCGTCAGTTTCCAGGAACTCTCTTAGATGTTGGCCATTTATCAATTTTATATGTATGTGTATATATATATATATATATATATTTATATGTATGTGTATATATATATATATATATATATATATATATATATATACATATAAAATTAATACATTTAGAAAACCCAGGGTTTGCTGACAGAAATGATTAGTCATCATCTTACACATAATTTAACCTTTAATCAATTACAGCTTCAATACAATTCAGGTTAAGGCTAAAATCCTTTAATTTCTTTTAAACTGGATCATTAAAAGTACATAAAATTAGAAATGAGTTGATTCTTACTTGCTTTCTCTCCTGGGATTGCTTCAGTTCAGCATAGCATGAGTGCCCTGAACAGACATGTCAGAAGTTTTTATATCCAGCAGATATCAACTTTCGCTTCACCGCCCAAGTCATCAGGAGGCTTAGGTAAAGGGTCTGTTTTGTAAAAACACAACGCATCATTTAGAAAACTATTTACTCCATACATGTCTTGCAATACTTGAATTTATATATATATATATACATGCCACTTCTGTAGATGTGTATAAACATCTAGAACACAATAAAGTCACATATTCACAGTTTTATGCATCACTGTATGTGAGAATGTGGGGTTTAAATAGCGATATAACCAGCACTAGTTCTGGGAAAAGTGAGATCCAAACAAGTCAGCAGATTTATTTTCATCTTTAACTCTTTTGGTTTCAGTATCTTGCGTTGTCAGTTTCATGCAGGGTTATGTAATATAAGACCCATCAGGATGTGGATATTTATGAAGTTGTCAATTTTTTCCCTGGAGGAAGTTTCAACTTATCTGAAATAAAACAGAAACTACATCAATAAAGGTTATGCTTTATGTAGAGGTGTGTGTGTGTGTACATACACAAATGCACAAATGTAAAGAGAGATATTCTGCAGTTTACTGTTGAAACGAGTCTGAGATTTACTCTTGAAGCCATGTTTGGTCCAGCAGAAGTCCATTTGGAATGAGTTACTGAATAATAGGCTTTAAGATGAAGAATTGAGTTCACAAGATAAACGTAAATTCAATTCAACGTATTTGTATAACGCTTTTAACACTGGACATTGTCTCGAAGCAGCTTTACAGAAATATAGAGTTAATAATTTATCTCTAACATTTATTCCTAATGAGAAACCTGAGGTGACAGTGGTGAAAAAAAACTCCCTGAGATGATCTGAGAAAGAAGAAACCTTGAGAGGAACCAGGCTCAGAACGGAACCTCATCCTCATTTCAGTGACATGGGACAGGAAATAATGTAAATGTAAATAATCTCCTTTCTACAACAGCAACCAAGAGCTCCTGAGGAACTAACAGGAGAGTGCATTATTGACACAACACTGATTCCGTCCTGCTGAAAGCTGACCGATGCAACGGCAGTTCAAAGGCGGCATGAAATAGCCTCCAAGTGGTTCTGTCCAACAGACTATCCAGGCAAATATCTCACACTCTCTCTAGGTTTCATCCTTTTGCTAATTTTGGATGATCCATCCAAATCATCCTTCATTCACATTCATCCTTTTTAGAGGAAACAAACGTTCCACTGGAGATTTATAAAGGACTTATCAAGTCCCAAACATCTTTCAGGCTAAAAGGTTGACCACAGATAGAAATTTCACACAGCTTTAATGAAACACACAAAACAGGAAGTGATACTGGTCTCTTAACACAGGTTTAACATTTGGCTCAAAAACCAACAAAGGACAAAATACAGTTCCAAATATGGTGATGATGGTGAGAGGAAGTGATGGGTATAAAGGGGGAGGGGCTAAACTTTGGTAAGAACTTGACTTGACCGCTGGTCGCATCTTTAAGCCTTTAATTTAGGTTCAAACTTTTTTATTGTGTAATCATCATTATTACTGAAATAAGTTTTAAACAATTATCCATTTTTAACAATATAAACAATAAAACAAGCATCACGTACAATCAATCAAGAACTAACAACCACATCCCAATCATTAAAACAAAATGAAACAAACGAACTAAAAAAAAAAAAAAATTGGGTGGAAAAAAGAGAGAAAAAAAATAAATAAAAATAAATAAACAAATAAATAAACTAAACAGAAGGCAGAGATTTGAGAGATTTAAAATATGAGATAAAAGATCTTCTTTCTTTCTTAAAGAAGCTACTCTTCCAAGAACATCTAATCTTTTCTAGTTTGAGAAAAAACATGGTATCTACAAGCCATTGAGATGTAGTAGGAGGCTTATCAGATTTCCATTGGATTAGAATACGATGCCTAGCTAATAAAGACGTAAATGCCAAAATATCCAATTGTTTGGAACTAAACTGAGACCAGACCCTTGGAACCCCAAAAATTGCGATAGCAGGGCAAACATCGATACTGACCCTGAGCACCTCGGACATCACTGTAAAGTAATTAACCCAGTAAGTTTGCAGTTTAGAACAAGTGAAGAACATATGACTCAAATTGCAGTGAGATGCTTGACATCTGTCACATCTGTCCTCTATAGTAGAATATATTGCAGATAAGCGGGCCTTAGAGAAATGGATTCTATGTAGTATTTTAAATTGTATAAGGCTCAGACGAGCACATATCGTACTAGAACGTATTCTATCAAATCCAGCAGCCCACCATTCCTCTTCAAAATTCTATCTAAGCTCACCCTCCCAGGCTCTTTTAATTTTATCAATAGCACTCCCATCTAAAGATAATAACCGACCATAAATTCTTGAAATTTGTGACTTGTGATGAGGGTTAAACTTCAAAAGTTCTTCCCATTCTTGCATAGGAGGTGAAGAGGGGTAGTTAGGAAACAGAGTGGCAGCACAGTGTCTAACCTGTAAAAACCGAAACAGATGGGAATCACGCAGCCCCAGTTCTGAAGACAACTGTACATAATTGCAAAAGGTACCTTCTTTATATAGGTCTTGAAAGCATCTGATGCCTTTTCCATGCCATTGCTTAAAAACAGAAGCCTTTACTTTTAAGAAGACCCAATCAGATCAAGACGGTAAGTAACATCATAATTTCTGTAACACGTAACACTCTGCTGTTATACTATTTCTACAAATCAATATTATTCATTATGTATTAAATATTTGTATTTATTTAATGAATAATTTTATTATAAAATATGAGTGATGCTTTTTACTTGTATCCAATTAATGATGTCTTATTAATCAATAATTTAATAAATATACTAATTAAAGCAAAATAATTTATAAATTCAAATCAAATTTATTCTCAGATCTGTAGTACATGATTTTCTACTGTAAGCTCACTGCCTTTCCTTTTTTGTTATTTTTTCTTCCAGTCATCCAAGATGAGTGTGTTAAAAGGTAAGCTCACATGAAACGACTGTCTTTAATGGATGGAGCTTTAAACTGAAACACAACATTAGAGTAAAA